>NC_091471.1:260513617-260591299 GCF_036971445.1 Narcine bancroftii | reverse complement strand
TTTTAACTATGTCTTGGGAGCAGTGAAAGAGGCAAATAAAGAACAGCAGCAAAAACATTGAAGTCAGTGGGGGGGAGGGGCTCAATGAACAGCAAGTCTGAAGAGCTCAACATTCAGTGGAGGAGGGAGGGAGTGATTGCACAATGAACAGCAAGTTATGAAGAGCCAGAGGGAATACAACGAACAGCAAGTCCTGAATATTGCTTCCATTTAAAAAAAAAACAACTTTTGTCATTTAGAACACTAATCGCTCCTCACTGGACACTTACTGACAGGGGTTTCCTGCCCCTCCCCCTCCTATTCCCAATTTTTTTCCTAATTATTAAAGTTAGTGCTGGTCTCAGTTGATGCAATTTCATCCTCTTGAAGCAGACACACAGGAGAAGCTGGAAACACAATTTGATGCATTTGTTGCTGTCTCTCTCACTCTCAATGGTAAAGAAACTAGGCTACTAATGCCAGGATTGTAATTGCTTCTGGTCATACTCTGCTATTAGTTTCTTAATGTGAGCCAGTTTGTTGTGCAAATATTCACAGCGATATTTCTCTTGGCTGTAGTTGGGATTCGTCTGCACAAAACACAAGAACAACACAATGCTTTAGACCCCATAGCGTTTCAGCAGTTTAAATCATTTCATTGATATTGCAGCTTGAGATTGACACATACAACAGTGGGATTGGTTTGGAACTGACAGCTTTATAGGGAGTCAGCAGGACTGTAGAATTATTTTGGGATTGATGCAGAGTTGAAAATTCCAATTAATTTTTTAAAATGGCAGTGCTGCCGCTGTTAAAATCACCAATGCCTGAAGAGGGCGCACAAAATCAGTGAACCGGTGCGGACTCGAAAGGCCCACATGGCCTGTTTCCGCTCCGTAAATGGTTATATGGTTATGGAAGCAGATACAAGGCACTGCTGTGCAGGGTCCTACTGCCTGGTCCAAATACAAGCAGCTCGATACAGGCTTTAAACAGGCTGTTAAAGGAGCTGATAGTTTTGCTTGGAAAATCCTGTAACCACAGGGTCTGTGTCCAAGATGGCGAAGCCTGTGGTGGGTAATAGACCATGAGGTTTTGCAGATTCCGGCAGATCAGCGCAGGGCACCAGAAAACAGGCCACCCCTCCCCCAACCCGTTGAGAAGGAGAACCATAGAAGTGAACTCTATGGGAGGGTGACCACAGTAGCAGACCAGCGAGGGGCATGGCAGGTGCTGTTGGCACCAGTTGTCAAAGGACCTACACAGGCTGCAGGTGGTTGTAGGACTCTCACAAGCTGTGGGCTGCTGGAGAATGGATCACGGGAACTAGGCATCAGAACTGGGATTCGAGAAAGTGCCGAGGGCTCCTGAAGGGCCTCAGGCACTGAAGGTTTGGATCTGGATCTCGAGTTGCTGACGGTTTGACTGTGCAGCTGAGGTAGTGGGAGCACCGCTGGAGGCAAATCTATGGACATCCAGGCTCACCCAAGGACTCTATTTGGCTTCTCTTTTTCCTATTGTTAGGGCACTGGGCAACGCTGATGGCAGTCAAAAGCTGAAGCAGATCATGTACATTACAGTTTTGATGTATAATTATGGACAATAAAGGGAACCTTTGAACTTTGGCCAATAGCAAAGAGCTTGTACAAACATGAAGAACCAAATGGTTTTCTTCTGTGCTGTGAATCCAAATGACTGCATCTGCCATCAAAGTTCAGTACAACTTTGATTATCTGAAATCAGATTACCCGAAATCCTCATTTATCTGAAATTTTTTGGATTCGCAAGTGCCTCCGAAAAATTTCGTATCAATGAGGATATCGAAAACAATCAGGAATCCTAGTTATCCAAAAATGTTTTAGAGCTGAACTGACCTCACAGATTTAAAAAAATTCACTCACATGAAACTAGAATGATGATTGTCCTTGGTTCAGGTAACTCCCTCCCCTCCCCCTTTCCATTTCTTCTTTACCTTCCCCTATTGACTTTACTCTCCAACTCTCCCTCTCAAACTGCGTGCCACTGTCTCAGCCACAAGCGGTCAAAGGAATCCCTTGTCCCAGGGTTATCAAGGAGAGTGGCCTACTGGGCAGCAAGACCTTGGGCTCCCAGGCAGGAGCGGAACCTTGGTGGGGAGGTGTCAATAGTCATCAGTTATGGTTGGGCGGGGGGAGTGTGCTTAGGTGAAGATGGGGTCTGCATCGGGCTCCAACATCGAGAACCAGGATATGAAGCGAGAGCAGCTCCTGCCAGAGCGAGTTCACGGAGAGAGAGGAACCCACCAACTTGCCAGTGAGTGTTCCACCAGCCTGGGAAACTTCCCCGGGGATTGGCGGCAGCATTGGGGATGTGTCAGGGAATGGCGGTGGTAGTTGGGAGGTCTTGGTGATCAGCGGCAGCCAGCATTTTGTTGGTGAGAATTAAACATTATTTGAATGTTTAAAAATCCTTTCCTTGTTGTTGTTTTAACATTGATACAAATTATTTGCTGTTGCTACTGGGCTGTTTAAAAAAAAAACCAGTTATCTAAAAAATTCAGTTATTCAAAATAGGTCTGGTCCTAACCATTTTGGATAATTGGAGTTATACTTCATAAATGTCAAGACCAAAAAATTGACCAGAAGATATTTATGAATTCCATTCTCATGGTTAACTAAGAGATTGCCTCCTCCACCCATTAAATCACCACAGGCCATCTGGCCTGTTGAGCCTGCTCCGCTATTCAACAAGATGGTGGCTGGTCTGGCCATGGACTCAGTTCCACTTACCTGCCTTTTCCTCATTACCCTTAATTCCCCCATTATTCAAAAATCTGTGTCTTAAGTACATTTAACCAAGGAGCAGCTTCTTCTCTCCATGGGGAGAGAATTCCACAGATTCAATACTCTGGAGATGGAATTCTTACTCATCAGTCTTTAATCTAAATCCCTGGATTTTGAGGCCATCTCCCCTGGTTCTAATCTCACCCCCCAGTGGAAACAAATTTTATGCTTCTAAATTATTCATTCCCTTCATAATTTAATGTTTCCTTAAGATTCCCTTTTATTTATCTGTATTCCAGCAAGTATAGTTGAGTAAATGTAGATAGGCTTTTTCCACAGAGGGTAGGTGAGATACAAACCAGAGGACATGGGTGAAAGGGGAAAGGATTAAGGGGGACGTCGTCACACAGAGAATGGTGGGAGCGTGGAATTACCTTCAATTTTAATATTTAAGAATTTGGACAGCTACATGGATGGGAGAGGTTTGGAGGGCTATGGACTGGTACAGGTCAATGGGACTAAGCAGAAAAATAGTTTGGCACAGACTTGAAGGGCCTGGTTCTGTGCTGTAATGTTCTATAGTTTCTGAACTGCCAAGCAATTCAACATTTCCTCACAGGCTAAACCCCTCATCTCCAGAATCATTGGTTCCATCCCTGGGCTGTGAAAGGATTTTGCAATTGGCCTCAGAGAGCTCAATTCTTGCTCAAACTCTTACCTTTTTAATTTTACGATACTCCTGTAAAATCTGATCATGGATGTTCTGCAAGAAAAAGACAAATGTAAAGATTCATGAAAACATTTGCATGTAAAGAGCATGGACATAGCATTAAAAATTTTTTAATACAAAATAACTGAACAGGTGATGACTCCCATTGCCACATAATAAAGTACAATTAATTTGGTATGTTCTGTGCACGTAGACTTGAACCTCTAAGAATTCCAAGTGTACAATGAGAAACCTGAACTAAGGTGGGACATCCCTGCCCCAACCCTAGCTTGCGGCTCTCAGCGTAGCTCAAACCAGAACAAAAACAATACTGGAATAATGCCACTTTGGACCTTGCCTTTCAAACATAATCTGACATTAACCCAGTTCAACTGGGATTGCTAATCTCAGTTCAGGATTTATCACGTTAGGAGAGGGAGGATGGATATTTTGAAAATACAAAATAATTGCTGGATAAACTCAACTCCAGCAGGGTCTATAGGAGGCAAAAGAGATAATAACAAGCATTTTGGGAAGAGGGAAGAAGTGGCAGTGGAGAAGCATGGGTCAACGGCCAAAAGTGGACACGAATACGAGAGCAGGAGAGAAAAAGGAGAGAAGTGATGGGGGGTGGGAAGCTGTTCTGTGAATGCAGAGCAGGACAGAAGTGGGAGGGAGGAAGGGAGCGCAAATGGGTTATTGAAAGTTATGCATTCGTTTCTTTACCTTGTAGTCAGCACTCCCAGGTGAGAGCTGCTTCAGTTCAGCATCTAGCTGTGTGAACCGTCTCGTGATGCTCTCTATCCTGGAGTGCAGGTCCCTGTATTCACTGTACTCTGCGTTAAAATCGGTTTTGTAACCTTGCCTCTGCTCCTGCGACGTAATTGCTGCATATTTACTGAAGGAGAAATCAGATCACACTTACCATTGGTGAGTCCAAACAAAAAGCATTTCTACCATTACTTTATCACCAGTATAGAAACAGTAATAGAATGCTGTACAGCATGGGTGGCCAAACTACGACCCCTGGGCCAACTGCGGCCTGTTGCCCATTTTTAAGTGGCTTGTTAGAAAAGAAAAAAAAAGATGGCGGAGCTGAGAGCAAAGCCTCAGGGTCCAACCGCCAAGTCTGACTTCTGTCAGCTTTGTACAGGCTTTTAATGGCCTGATAAAGGAGCCGATAGTGGTTCAAAGCAGCTGGCCTTAATATCATTTGGCTCGTGACTCCTTATATTTTTCTGCAGGTGGCACACAACCAGAAACGTTTGGTCACTCCTGCTGCACAGCCATTGGAGATACTTTGTAACTAATCATTGTTGTGACAAGTTAAACCACCTGGTGCAAAAGATGCGATAATGACCACATCTCTTAGAGATGCTGCTTGGAGGGTAAATAATGGCCTGAGGAGCCATGGGGTTTCTTGCATTGACTTGTGAGGGCATAAGTGGTGTCTATGTCTCGCCTCCAACAGTGCTGCACTGCCCAGTAATGCAGTGAAGTGCCACTCTGAAGATTTCTGCATAGATCTTTGGAGTGGTACCTGAACACACAAGTGTCTGATTTAGAGGCAGATGTGACACTTAATCAATGTGGACATCTAAACTTTCACTTATTGAACCACCAGATCTTGAAAAACCTTCTGAATATCCAATTTCTTGAAAATCAGCTGAATGGGACAGGAATCAACTGAGTCATGATTTGTGACCTGCATCTGTAGACATTGGAAGCAGAGAGATCTGGAATATTACCATATTTGACAGCATATAGGACTCCTTCCCCCCCCCCCCCCCAAAAATAGCCTCAAAAACCACCTCAGTCCTTTAAGTGAAGTGGGCACCAAGATACAAACATAGTGGAGGCTTTCTTCTGCAAGATGATGACAGGAAGAAAGCGCTCAAACTACTCACCTAGCTTCAAGAAGCCCACGGAGGTGCTAGGGCTGTCCAGGAAGTGTGCCTGCAGCTTAGCAGACTACCTTCCCTTGGGTGGCCCGTGCTTTCCGGAGTTGCCACTGCTCACTTCCTGCATTTGCTTTCTCCCTCCTTCCCGCCTGCTCACTTCTGCTTGCTTTGTCCCACAGTGCTTTGAGTAACCGGCCTGTTAAGCCACCCTCCCCTGCACCTCATTCAATCTATTCGGGCAGTCGTGTTTGACAAAGGCTCAGTGTGCAGCCTGATCACTGAGGCCCAGCGTTCCCCTCAAAGAAAGCATTCTATCATTTGGTTCCCTGGGCCCTGCCCGCTGCCCTGGCTTCTCTCTCTCCAGCACCTATCAATCAATTGCCGTTTGTACGATGGGGGAGAAGCAGCCTGAGCCTCAGCGCGCAGCAAGCAGGAGGATGTGTTGCTGCTGTTGCTCGTGTGCGAGGAGGCTTCGGCATCTCCGCCACGCAAGTTTCCATCAAGGTGAGTGAAGGTAAATACTCTCCAACAATTTTTTCCTGAAACCTCGCGCTAAAAATGGGAGGTGGGGGCCCATATGCCGTCAAATACAGTATCTGATGCTGAGAAATCTCATTGCAAAGGAGAAGCATTAAAACACCAGAGGGCAGGTGCACCCTGGAGCCTCTTTTACTTACAGTAAATAATCAGGCACATCCGATGTTGAGGTTGGAACACTGGAGTTGTTGCACATCCCGTTCAAACCTACCACAAGACAAACCAGTGTATTCAACAAGGAGAGGACCGAAAATATCATTAATCATAGCTCAATCCTCCAAAATGGCTCCTTCAAACTATACCAGAAGCTTTACATCTCCAACCCTGACTTGTCCTGTTAGCTGTTGCCACAACCTATTAGACCATAAAACAGTACAGCACAGGGACAGGCCCTTTGGCCCATGTTATAGACCACACTTTCACAAAAAAGACAAAAGATCCTTTACTAATCTGAATCCACTGCACAGTCTCCCAAAACTAAGCAATTCCAACATCACTCAATTAATTTTTTTAAGTCTTTGTCATTGACAGGCTTGGTTGTTGCAACAAAAGGGAGTTGTCCCAACAGAACAACCTAAAGGTTCCATTATTATCATGTAATATTAAATTTAGAATGCAGATACACGAAATTCTTTAACTGTAAGGCAGACAGAGAGTAGCCACTTTGTCCAGTGCCCCTCACGGAAACCTACAATACCTGGTGTTCCTAGGTGGTCTCCCTTCCAAGTATTGAACATTCCTGAGCCCGCTTCCTTTCCGAGATCAGACAATCTCAGGCACATTCAGGCTATTAGGTGCGACTTGACATATTCAACCTCGTTAGATTGCACTATTCAACCAACCTCCCAGATTAGGTCACCTATGTCCTTGGATGGCCTCTGAGCACCACTCTCCAGCCAGAAGGCCAGAGCTACTGGTGTTTGTGATGGGACTCAGAAGTATGTGGCCTTTGGGGTCCCCAGCATCAACTCCAAACCCTATTAAGTCTCAGGACATTGACAAACATGAGCAAAACCACCACCTGCTGATAGTCCCCAGCTGCAGAAACATTGCTCTGGTCAAACATTCCTTGAAAGCAGCTATGAGAATTGTGTCAAGATGTTTCACTGAGTGGTATGGGAACTGCTCTTCCCAAGACCACAAGAATCTGCAGAGGGTTGCAAACATGACTCAGGTCATCACACAGGCCTCCATCTACATCTCCTGCTGCCTTGGAAAAGCAGCCAACATGTTAAAAGACACAATACATCCCAGCCACACTCTCTTCAACCCCTATCAGAGTTACCCTCTCTCTCCCCATTACTTTTAAGCCGTTTTCACTTCTACCCTCCCATCTGTGAGCCTGTGCTTCTCCCCTTCCCCTTTTCTCTCTCCACCTCACTCCTCCTACCTCTATATTCAGGCACCTGCCTGTTTTTGTTTGTACTTTGATGAAGGGCCTAAGCCTAAAATGTTGGTTTTTCTTTACTTCTTACAGATGCTGAGTGACCGGTTGAGTTTCTCTGGCATATTTGTGTGCAAGTCCACTTTCCTGCCACTGACACAAGTCACACTTAAATACAAAAGATCAATCATCCTTGACCTAGAGGACTGCTGCAGGACAATGTCCCAAATATAAACATATTCAGTTACTTTTTCGTCAGATGATGTCAGGTGCAGATGGTCAGTGATGATCAGAAGTCAAGATCACAAGACCAAGGAACAGAACCAGGCCACTAGGGCCATCGAGTCTGTTCCGTAAACTATACCAAGCTACTCTACACATGTTCCAATTTCCGGCCTATTCCCCATATCCCTTGATGCCCTCACTAATGAGATACTTGTCTATTTCTAAAATGATTGTACATTGTTAAGTTCTATGTGCAAAGTCTCAGATAATGGAGCAATTACTGAATTCACCACTAATATTATGGGGTCAGCAACAAATAAAAATATAATTGGACCAGCCACATTAATACTGTGCCTACAAGATCAGGACTCATTCAGGAATATCCAGGATGCTGAGAGTATTATATATGGGAGCTTTATTGAGGTAGTCACACCAGGTTGGGAGAATGGGCAAAGAAGAGGCAGGTGGAAATAAAGTGTATGGTCATGCACTTTGGTAGAAGGAATAAAGACTTAGATTATTATTTTAAAATGGGGAAATAATTCAGGAATCAAGGTCAAAAGGGACTTGGGTGTCCTAGTGCAGGATTGCCTAATGATTAACTTGAAGGTTGAGTCAGTAATAAGGAAGGCAAATGCAATGTTAGCATTCATTTTGAGAATATAAAAGCAAGGTCAGAATGCTATAAGGTGTTGATCAGACTACATTTGAGGTATTGTGAGCTATTTTGGGGTTCATATCCAATGGAGGTGATATTGGAGATGGTGCAGAGGTGGTTTAGGAGAATGATCCCGAGATGACAGGGTTAACATACAAGAAATGTTTTCTAGCTTTGGGCCTCAATGTAGTGCATAAATTTTGGTGGGGGTGGGAGATCATTGAAACCTACCAAATATTGAAAGGCCTGCAAAGAATGGATGTGGAGAAAAGGTTTCCAGGAGTGGGAGAGTCTGGGACCAGAGTTTTGTTCCTAGATGGCTGCAGAGGCCATCAGTGGTGTATTTGAAGCAAAGTTCGATAGGTTCTTGGTTAGTAAGGGAGACAAAGATTACGGGAAGAAAGCAAAAGGATGGAGCTGAGGGAAAAATGAATCAGCCACAATGAAATGCCAGAGCAGACATAATGCATCGAATGGCTAACTTCTGCTCATCTTATCATCCTATAGTTGTCTCATCACTAGCCACCGATGAGATGTCAGAATACGGAAGAGTGACAAATGTTGTGTCTTAAGAAGGGCTACAAGGTAAAGCCTGGGAACTAAAGAATACTGAGCTTAAGATCAATAGAAAGTTACTGGGGGTGGGGGGTGGGGGGGGGGGTGGGAAGGAAATGTACAAAATTTGTAAAGGCAAGAAATGATTAGAGATTCATTGGCTGGGAAATAATGCCTCACAAATTTTTGAAGAGAAGATCGAGAGGATTGATTAGGGCAGGGGAGGAGATGTTGTCCACATGGACTTTAGCAAGGCTTTTGACAAGATCCTACAAGATAGGCTGGTACAAGGGATATCATGGGTTCCAGTATGCGTTAGCTAATTGGACACAACATTGGAAGTGGCTGGAGTCAAAGGGCACTGATGTCAAAAGATGTCATTGTGCATTACTGAGACCACGCTGAGTATCGCATGCAGTTCTGGTCGTCGAGCTATACAAAGGATGTCATTAAGGCTGAAAGTATGCAGAAAAAGCTCACAAGGATGTCACCAGGACTGGAGAGGTGGATCAAGGTCTTTTCGCTCTGACGTGTAAGAGACTGAGGAATGACCTTTTATAGGTGTATGAAATTATGATAGGGTTGGTACAAGGAGAATAGTCAGTATTTTTACTAGGGTAGGGGAGTCTAAAACTAGAGGGTATAGGTTTAAGAAGAGAAAGATTTAAAAGAAATTATTCCCACAGTTTTGTGAACAGAAATTGAATGAAATGGGTACCATACATGGATCATGAGAACTTGGCTTGTAAGAACTTGCTTCTATGCTGTAGGACTGAGTATTCAAAACAAAATTGTGCTTGATTGACATTTCAAAAATAAAAATGTGCCCATACTAAAAGGTTGCTAAACAACCAAATTATATTTCATATAAATCAAAGGAAGCACCGAATCATGTCATGGAAATGTAGAGAGTCTTGAATTTTCAAGTGTTTACACACTGGCTTCAGGCAAAAGAATAAAATAAATTGCTCTGTACACCCTGAAACTCTTGAATGCAAGATGATACATTATTTCAAGGCAGACAAGTTGTGTGGTGTGCCAAAAGAAAAGGAATTGAAGGAAGATGGAAACAAAGTTGTCCAGTACACTGCATGACTGGAACTACTACATATAAATGAAAAAGGGCTCCTGGCCAGCACAACATAAAAACAAACATACAAATGAAAAAGGGCTCCTGGCCAGCACAACAACTCACCTGCAGGCTTCTGGCCAGAATCTTTTTTCTGCTCCCTACAGCTCTGAAGACCATCAGAATCTCTCTCCTGTTCTCCACAACCCTGCTCGCCACCTTCCTTTTCTCTCACTCGTTCCTTGTCTTTGTGCTTTTTAGATTTTTTTCTGGACCTCAGGTGAGATGAAGGAGTGCTCCCCATGTTGGTATGAGGCACATGTGAAGGGAACGGACTGCCACGCCTATCTGGGGCCCCCTGGCCTTCACAGCCCCGGCCATTCTGGCTCGAATCATTGCTAACATCCATGAGAGGATCATGAGGTCGCTGAATATCACTTAGCGATGGCAAGGTGGAAGAAGAGCTTCTAGAGTCAGGAGTAGCTGATTCGCTGGTGGGAGCTGGTGCCTCTTTTCCATTGGAAGGATTTAATTTGCCATTCAAAGTCGGAGGAACTCGACTGGTCAAAAGGGATATTCTTGTTTTTTTATTGGCCAGTGGATCGATGAAATCATTGGGCAGTGATCGTTTCTAGAGAGAGGAAACATGTCAAGTTACATTGGAACAAGCACAACTGAACACTTAGTTTTATTAGAAAACTGTTCAACATTCCATTGAGTAGCTTTTCTCCACTGGGAATTATGGTAATTTCAAGGCTTTGGAGAAATGTGCATTAAAAGGTAACGGTTTCATTATTATCACGTAATACTACATTAGAATGTAACACACACGAAATTCTTTAACTTTGTCAGAGAGTGGCCACTTTGTCCAGCGCCCCTTACAGAAATGAAGCCCCAACAAGGAATGAACTCGTGACCCCTGGTTTACAAGGTCAGTTTGGAGATGCATGCATGTTTCTTTAGATAGTGAATAAGCAATGTAGCTTGCAGCGAGAAAGTCACTGGTCCTCAAACAGGTTAAAGAGGAGTAATTTCTCCTTCCGCTTGCTAAAGTGATTCACAAAACAAATTCCAAGCCATCTGGTGTCTTTGAGGGAAGAAAGTCTGTACCTGATGAGGAACAATGCTACCAGTAAATATCACCATTTCTATGAAACAGAGAAGTCAACCTATTTTTGGCAAAAACGAAGTCCATGAGGTTATGGCATTAAAAGACAACCTTAAAACCCCTTTCTCAATTTAGAGTTTAGCTGGAATCTGCAACTGCGTCTCTTGTGGACAGTGCTGCAAGTAAGTTTAGATCCAGCACACAATTAGAGATGCACAATGAACTGGATCCAGCACCTTGGTGAATAATGCAATCAACCAGCTATTTTCTTGACTCAAAAATGGCTATAAGGATGCAATTTAAATGTTTGTGACCAGAACGCATGCAGGAATCACTAATTATTTTGCCATGGGAACAAGGCAAAGATATGATTTGAGGCCCGTCTCCTGTCCAAAGCTTCAGCAACCCAAGGCTAGCTTTGCCGCTGCATTCTGGGCTGGAAAAGACAAAATTAGAGGCGATACTGCTATTCATGGCTAGTGGGCATAATTGAACAAACTTTCCATCCAAAAATAGAAATCAGTTCCCACCAAGAACTCGGTCAGAAAACAACTGGATATTCAGTACATCTGCATTACCCAGGAATGAATGGTTGAGGGGAAAAATACTGGACCATTCTGACAAGACTATCTTGGTCTTCTGTGAGCTATTAACCTTAGTCTGGAGGTAAGAATGTGCCAGATAACTGCTTCATCCCAGATCATCAGAAAGTTGACATGTCAGAATGTAAATATGACCAAGTTCAGGATCAGAAATGCCCAATGCCCATGTGGCAGTACCTGTAACATGCATCAAGAATAGCTCACTGAGTAAACAACAGCTTAACTTGCTAATATAGGACCTGCAAATAAAACACAAGACGGCTGTACAACTCACCTTCCATCTGACCCTTTGTTTTTCTTGAGCATCTATCAATCAACTGTCTTGGCCTGTCATCCTGCATCTCTTCCTGGAACACCAAGCCCTGCCCAACCCCTCCCATCCCAACTTCATTACAGCAGCTATCTCTCCTTAATACTTTCAGTCCTGTTGAAGGGTTCTGGTCCAAAACATTGATAATTCTTTTTATCTCACTGATGTTGCTGAGTCCCCTCCTCAGTGGATTATGTTATGCTTTTTTATGACTTTCGGGCAAGATGAGGTTATACTAAATTACTAATTGTACCCAAATTTTAGATAGGATCAATGAAACTGAGCCAATGGAGTTGTCAGAAGGGAACTTGGCCTAAATTGAATATCAAGATATAACAGTAAAATATACAAAACCCCTGTTGGGATACCTGTGGAGGGGAAGTGGAAGTTGCGCTGTCCTTTGGACTTGATGAAGGTGTCTCCCCAGAGCCTCCACCAGCACTGTGTAGTTGACAGGATTTCCTATAGAAATACAGAGAATGAGTAGTTGTTTGTGGCAGAGACAAACTATCTCTGCAGAATGCAAGACCTTAGTATGTGCCAAAATATTCTCATCGCTGAGACAAAAGCCAACTGTGAATGGATAGGAATAAAAACCATGGCGTCTCTCTCAGATTACCTTCTGGATTTTTAAAAATTCTTAATTGATTTCAAATCATGGTTCATGGCTTTTAACTTGCCAAAGTGAGATATTTACAGTATCCTAATCAAGGTTTCTATCCTGGGAATTCCTGACCCACGACTGTTTAAATTGGAGGAGGAACATTTGGAATAGTACAGAGCCTCCATGAGCTGTCCCATCAACCACATCTTGTTTAATCTGGGGTAGAGTCCTCAGGTCCCACATTGATTAGGCACCTCAGAATTCTCAAAACTGGAATGGAAGTAATTCTTGCTTCTGAAGGACTATCAACACCCCCACCCCCCCCCGCCCCCCCCCCCCCGCCCCCCACAATGGTATCTCAATAACAGAATAACCTTTTTAAAAATAAGCATCATTTATTCTGGTATTCAACTGGCAGAGCAAAGTTGGGACAGTGTGAGATTTAGTTTGAAACTTAAAACAATAATCTGTCCTAATCTTGAGCTGGAGAGCTGTCAAACTGTAAGGTTGAAGAGTAGCCACAGTTGGAACCAAACTTTAACAAAACTATTGTGACTGTCATGTATTTTGTTGTCAAAATGAACAAAGCTCCTATGCTTCCAGACAGATGGGATTCTGGATGACAAAGTAACTGGTGATGAATTCAGTGGGTGTACCAGCTGATTCCACCATTCTGAAAAAGTGTCACTTGCTCAGAATGGTGGTGTCATGGGGAAGGGGAAAAGAGACACGAGTCGTCTGCAGTTTATATGAAAATTATGAGTTTCACTTTGCAATTGAAGTATTCTTGACTTGAACATATCATTACAAACTAAAATACACAAGGAGTATTAATAATGACAAAATACAATCTAGTGGTGAAAGCAATGGGTGGTGTCCAATCAAGAAGATAGCTTATGGTCCTTAAGTGTTGGACGTGTAGATATGTAGGAAAATATATAGCACACTCTTGGCTTGCACCTTGTAGATAGTCTCTGAAGACTTGCCTAATGCAGAAAAGCAACACCCGATCTCTGACATTTTATTAGCCTGGCAACTTTAATGGTTTATCCAGTAGAGTTGCAGCTCTATGTAATATTTTGTCCCATCCGTCTCCACCCATTCCCACCATTTGGGCTTTTTAAACTGTTCTAATATCACTAAGTCAAATATGATTTATGTCATTACATGGAAAGTTGCCTCTGAAGGTCAAGGGAAAATGCCCATGCTCTCTGTTATCTTGATTTGGCCTGTACCCAACAGTGTGTCGCAAGCATCGGTACTCACTTGCGCAACCTTCATAGAATGCTGATAATGTGGTGTTTCCCACACTACCAATAAAAAAACTTTATCGAACCCTAACTTTTCTGAGCATTTCTAGTACCCCCAAACTTAACTGACTCTATTCTTCAACCGCTTGGGCGTTTTGTGCTGAAGTGTCAATGTAACTCACCGAACAAGAACTCTCTTCAATAACTGTTGGTCACCATCTGAGTATCCAGGCCAGTCCCTTTGGATCTCTTTGTATACAAAGTCTTTCAGGGTGAAGGTACCATCCTTGACATTCAAATTCGCTACCTGTAACACAACACAGTACACTTCACCCATTGTCAGTAGAGTATCTTATCCATAGAGCTTTCTACGGACACAATACAGAAATTGGCTCAATACTCTCAGCATTCATTCTGTCCATGGCAAGGAGAATATAGAGATGATGGGTTTTACAGTAAAGAAACAAGCATTTCATGCTGACCAAGCTTGACCTATTTGCCCGAGTTTGACCCAAATCCCTCAAAACTTTTCCAATCCATATACCTATCGATCTGTAAGTTACAAATGTCCTCACTTCTATCATATCCTCCACATAAAGGTGCTGCTCAGGTCCCTTTGAAATCATTTCCCTCTCACATTAAATGTATATTCTTTAGTTTTAGATTCCCCTGTGCTGAGGGGGTGGGGGGGTGGGGAGGGGGGTGGAAAGGATGTCTCACCAATCTTCTGTTCAGTTGTTACACCAATCTTCTTAATCACCCTGTTTAACTGCATTGTCACTTTAAATTTAATTTTTTAAATTCTTTCATGGAACCCCAAATATCCATGTATTACAATATTCTCTAGGGGCCTACTATTCACCATTTAAGTCCTGCCCTGGTTTAACCTACCGAAGTCTAACATCACTTAAATTCCTTCTGCCATTCCTTAGACCATTTTCCCAGTTTGTATAATCAGTGGTTTTACAATTGTTTCTTTCCATTCACATCCCACCTTAAGTAATCCATACGCCACAGGGACGTGAGTGGAAAGAAAAAGTTGGAAAACTACTGTTTTAATTGTACCTCATTGACTCGTTATGTGCACAGTTTCAAAACTCAAAAGGAAATGGGCCAATGACCGTTTTTCTCAAGCAAAATAGTTCACTAACAAAAGCAGTGGTTCTCCACCTTTTTTCTCCCACTAACATACCACCTTAAGCAATCCCTTACTAATCACAGAGCACCTATAGCATAGGGATTACTTAAGATGGTATGTGTGTGGAAAGAAAAAGGTTTGAAAACCACTGGCCCAGATCCTGTTTTAACCTGAAAAGCCTTCTTCACCGTACTGCTCTATCAATTTTTGTTTCATCCACAAATTTACTAACCATTCTAAGTACACTGTCATCCAAGTTACTAATATAGGTGTCAAACAGCAATGGACCCAGCACCGATCCCTGTGGATTATTTCTGTCTCCAACCAGCAAGTCAAAGCCTTGCCTTCGTAAGCACAATAATTCTTTGCATTCAACTGATCTTTCAAGAACAGTGGGCAGGATTATTTGGCCTTGAAACAACTAGCTTTAACCCTTTCACCCCTTCCAATCCATTGTGAGCAGCACAAGCCATTTCCCACGACATCCATATGGAGTATAACATGAGAAATTTCCAGTTTTACTATTTCAACATATCACATTGTGAACCTGGAGTCAAAATTAATTCAACAGAGTTACCTTAACAGAAACCAGAAATTGAGGTTGACAAAATGTCCAACAAATGATAATAGCTTAAAAAATAATTCATTGTCCGTGAACTTTAATGATTACTCCAGCTTTTTACATTCACTCTAAAAGGAACCCCACAGGCTACGAGAGAACGTTCTCGAAAGTACACAGATTTAGAACACAAATGGAAAATTGTAGCAAGGTCACTGGTATCTCTTGGCTTGGCTTCGCGGACGAAGATTTATGGAGGGGGTAAAAAGTCCACGTCAGCTGCAGGCTCGTTTGTGGCTGACAAGTCCAATGCGGGACAGGCAGACACGATTGCAGCGGTTGCAGGGGAAAATTGGTTGGTTGGGGTTGGGTGTTGGGTTTTTCCTCCTTTGCCTTTTGTCAGTGAGGTGGGCTCTGCGGTCTTCTTCAAAGGAGGTTGCTGCCCGCCAAACTGTGAGGCGCCAAGATGCACGGTTTGAGGCGTTATCAGCCCACTGGCGGTGGTCAATGTGGCAGGCACCAAGAGATTTCTTTAGGCAGTCCTTTACCTTTTCTTTGGTGCACCTCTGTCACAGTGGCCAGTGGAGAGCTCGCCATATAACACGATCTTGGGAAGGCGATGGTCCTCCATTCTGGAGACGTGACCCATCCAGCGCAACTGGATCTTCAGCAGCGTGGACTCGATGCTGTCGACCTCTGCCATCTCGAGTACTTCGACGTTAGGGATGTAAGCGCTCCAATGGATGTTGAGGATGGAGCGGAGACAACGCTGGTGGAAGCGTTCTAGGAGCCGTAGGTGGTGCCGGTAGAGGACCCATGATTCGGAGCCGAACAGGAGTATGGGTATGACAACGGCTCTGTATACGCTTATCTTTGTGAGGTTTTTCAGTTGGTTGTTTTTCCAGACTCTTTTGTGTAGTCTTCCAAAGGCGCTATTTGCCTTGGCGAGTCTGTTGTCTATCTCATTGTCGATCCTTGCATCTGATGAAATGGTGCAGCCGAGATAGGTAAACTGGTTGACCGTTTTGAGTTTTGTGTGCCCGATGGAGATGTGGGGGGGCTGGTAGTCATGGTGGGGAGCTGGCTGATGGAGGACCTCAGTTTTCTTCAGGCTGACTTCCAGGCCAAACATTTTGGCAGTTTCAAGGTCACTGGTATCCAAGAGAGAAATGGCAGATCTGCACAGCACAAATCAAGTGGGGTTCAGTGTCTCAATGCTATGTAGAGTCTGCACTCAAGCATCTTTTTCACTAATGGTGTAAATTTAAGCTTCCCCTCCTGTACTGTAGTCTTACTGAAAACTGACAAATCTTTCTTCAGGCTTTCCAGGACTCTTGTACAAAAAGCTTGCCAGGGCTACCAGGCCTGTCACAGGAAAGTTTTTTGTTACGGTAAGTAAGGGGAAACAATTGTTGATATGATGGTCAGTATCCAGATGGTAGTGATTTAGGACAGTTATGATTTCTTAACAGGATTCATTGCCAAAAATGTGTAATTAACATCAACCAAAGTTTAAGGAATGGTGGAAGAAGGGCTGAATGGCCGACCTACTAATTAAACAATTTATGACCATCCAGAAAAGGATGGTAGAAGCAATTGGGGAATAAAAGAAATAACTGAAGCACCTTTCATGACATAGCATACTCAAACTGCTATACCAATACACGAGAAAGTGCAAGGAAAGGAGGAAAGAATTGTGGAGTGAGACTGATTAAGTAGTTCCAAAGAGACATGGGTGGAATAGCAACAGTCTGTGCTATATAATTCTGTAATTTTTAGTTTCAAACATTTCCAAGTTTGGATACAGAACACAGCACCTTCCTACCTGTTCCTCATACCCTCATTCCACAACGCTACTGTTCTCAACAAACCATGCTTGGCTTCTGTGAATTTGCCAATTGAACATTGATTTCATGAGCTGCTAAAGATGACAGATGAGCAGAAACTTTCAAAAATACAACTTGACCTCGAGTTGAGGCATGCAAATTGTCAATATCGATCTCACTGGACTGATGGTCTATTTACTCCCAGACATATTAAGAGCTTGGTTACCTGTTGCAGGAGATTTTCCAAGGAGTCCTTATCCTGTTGACTTACTCCATCTTTCTGCAGTCGAACAATTAACTCTGGTTTCTTATAGGGTTTCAGAGCTAGTAAGTGGATGACTCGGTCTCGATAGGGCCGCTGGGAAACACTGCTAACATACTTCTTCATCACATTCGCCAAGTTTACTGGCGTTGGCCGCCTCCTTTCAGGAACAGCATCAGGGATACCTGCAGCTGGCTTGCACAACACTCTTTTAGCTAAACAGAGAAGAGAAACCAAAATTAAAAGTAATCTCCACAACCAGAATGAAGCACAAAGAGGTCCAATATAAAGCAATGCTTGAAGCATTATACAACATTCACACTTTATGCTGCATACCTGCTCCTCACCTCCTTCCTAAATTAAACTAACTTTTTGAAGTCAAGCATCTTAGTTCAGATGAAAAAAATTATAATGCATATAACACGTGGTGCAATGCTCAGAAAATGGTACTTAAGATAAAGTGACAGTCCTGAGAAATTTACAACACACTGGTTATTTAACTTATCGTGTATATGCCAGTTAAATAAAAATGCCATCCACCATACAGCACTAGGTCCATTGCCTTTGTCAGGGCCTCTTTTTCCACAAGAGCATGCAGAAGTTTGGTATGACATTGGAAACCCTGGAAAATTTCTACAGCTGAAAAGGGTGCTGACCGGCTGCATCATGGTCTGGTATGGGGACACCAATACCCCCGAGCATAAAGCCCTGCAAAATGTAGTGGACACAGCCCAGGACATTACAGGAAAAACCATCGAGAACCTCTACAGGGAACGCTGCCATTGGAGAGCAGCAGCAATCATCAAGGTTCCACATCACCCAACACACACACTGATCTCGCCGTTACCATCAGGAAAGAATTCACAAGACTTGCACCACCAGATTCAGGAACAGTTGCTCTCCCTCCACCATCAGATTCCTTAACAAACTCAATCAGGAACTCATTTAAGGACTCTTACTTTTGCATTTTATTTTATTTTCTCTGTATTGCAGTTTATTTATATTTCTTTATTTGTGTACATTGAGTACAGTTTTTTTTTGCACCACCAGTAAGTGGTAATTCTGCCTCGCCTGCAGGAAAAAAAGAATCACAGGATTGTATGTGATGTCATGTATGCATTCTGATAATAATCTGAAATCTATATAGTTTGTCAAGTATATATCCAAGTATTGTTTAAATGTAATGAAGGCATCTGCCTTTAACCCTCTTTCATGCAGTGAGTTCCAGACACAAACTATCCTTTGGATGAAAAGATGTTTCCTTACCTTCCCCAATCCTTCCATTTGCCCCAAGGTTTCTGACCACTCCAAGAATGAAAATTGGTCCTTCCTATTTATTGCATCTGGACTTCAAAATGTTACACACACTTTAATTATATTTTCCTTCATCCTGCTCACTCCAGAGAAAATAACCCTTTGCAATCTTTTCCCCCCACTGTAATTTTCAGGTTCTGAAAATGTCCACATTTTCATCAGTGCATCATATTTTTCCTGTAATATTGTGATTAGAATTGTATGCAGCTCCCAAACGTGGCCACTCAGCATTCAAGCATAACTATGTTGTATTCAATGCCTGAAGTAATAAACTATCTTGTGTGCCTTTTTAACCATATTGTCAACTGTTTTGTTCTTTTTAAGGATGTAAAGACATACATTCCAAGAACATTTTGATTAAATTCCAATTTACTGAGCAAACCAGGGTCCCCAGAATAATAGGCAATTCGTACAAGAATACCAAAGCAAGAATTCACCCCAGTCCAAAGTAAATATACAGGGAATGTAACTTGCATGCGAGAAAAGGTAACGTTGCACCAATTGATGCTAATGTTGGAAGGCTCTCACCTTACCATAGCCATATGGATATGTTACAGATCGATCTCCATGGTTTTACCAAGCCATGGAATATTATTTTAGCAAGTCTCATGCTTGTGGGAAGAGGGAGGAAAGAATTACAAAAAAGGCAACATTTTAATGGGTGTCAGTTAAGAAACAAAATTAAAATCTTTCTGCTCCGTTGGCAGTGTAAAAATGTCATCACGGAATTTATTTGCTAAATTTCATTCTGTAATTTTTCCTTCAAGACCCCTATACATTTTTACAAAGCAGCTACAGTGTAAATTGACCACAGGCACTCTGTAAGAAACTGGGCGAATGAACCTCAACAAACTCCACACACAGGAAGGCCATGTAAAAGCGCTGTTTAAATGACCACTTGGGAGGCAAGTACGAATTTTTTTTTTATATATATATAAAATAACAGAATTTTTCCTTTATTTGTCCAAAAATCATAATTGAAGGGAGTAGTGGCTAGACTGGTAATGCTGAATCACAAAACATTATCAGAGGAAAACACAAGGAAGATGAGTCAAGCTTAGCAATAGGAGTTGGGAAATAGCCTAAACAGGATGTTGAGATATTGCATCATGGTTGTCAGTTGAAATTTTCCACTCTTCTGGTAACTCATGTGAAACTGGATCTAAATTTTGCAGAAATTTATCCAATTAATATTTTCTTTCCAATTGCAAACTTCAAACTTTCATCTAAAATCTTTCTCCCTGAAGGACCTTCATATTTTTGAAAAAGTATACCAATTAAAAAAAAAACCCCTTAAAATACACTGATTTGGATTTATCTCCACTCTCACTAAATAAAAGATCATTTCAAATTTTAATTCTACAAGGTTTTGCTCTCAGAGAAAATGCTTTCATTCCAAGCTTCAGGCGACTGAATTTTCTCTGAAGATGTAGCGAATCTCTTGAATTTATCAAGAGGAATATTTCATCAATGGAATTTCCTCTGGCTTATATTTCTGATGGATTTTGAAAGTTTCTTCCTTTTTCCACTATTCTTCAGAAGTACAAATTCTCATTGGAACAATTTCTCATGCTCCACTGGTCCTTACCTATGAAGCATGCAAGATTTTGCTTGCAGCCAGGGTCAGAGGTCAACATGTGATGTGTAATAACAAAAGTGCTGGAGAAATTCAGTAGGTCATGCCAAAGGAAGCAAAAAGCAACCAATGTTTTGGGTCTGAGCCCTTAGTCGGGAATCTCGATAAACAGGTTGATGCCTGTTTTTCCAGATTTCTGACAACTCCAAGTTTTCTAGCACATTTGCAGCATCTGCAGATTTTCTTATTTTACTTGACGTACACAACGGGAAATTCTTAAAATGTTTATCTTAAATATTTTTAAATCGGGTTGTTATCCTTGTATTGGAGAGCAGCACTGATATAATCTTGGGTAGATTTATAACTAAATAATAACACTGCTCTTAGGTATATTATTCTGTAGTTACTTAAAGATTGCGTTCATGTGTTTGTGCATGCAAAAAGATGTGTGCACCAGTCACCATGTTAGAACAGACTCAAATATTTTTGAAGGCTTTCTAAACATCCTGATGTTCTTTTCTATAACTCATGTCCAGCGAGGCTTGAGGAGATTACCCCTACCTTTATCACCGTGTGATGGTGTGGCTGTGGTTGGTATATTCAACCACAGAGCCAGAGAACTGGAGTACCAAGTTGCTAACTCACAGAAATGGCTGGGGAACTCAGCCGGTCTCAGAGCATCCATTTGAGGTAAAGATATATTACTGATAAATCTTCACTCTGTCTATGAATCCCCTTCTAAGTTTGAGTTAACCTGGCGACCATTTATTCAATATTTTCATTTGTGGTGAGTTGATCTGGCTCTGTTTTCTTTCTATGATTATGTATGATAATTGGGCTGTAAGATGAGATCGGAGTGATCGGCGTGGTTTAGCTATATCTGTAGGTTTTTTTTTTAAAGTTTTTTTTAAATTCAGATTTGTTTTTTCTTCTTTTTTGGGTTTTTTTTTCTCTTTTTTCATATATTGTTATTAATTATATCTTTTTTTTTGAGATAGTTCACACCCTAAACTGATCAAAAAAATTTTTTTATGATATATTTTTATTCTGTAATATTATTGTTTAATATCCCTGTATTAATTCATTACTTACTATGTATTTTTTTTATATCTCTTTGAACTGTATGTGTTTATAAATTATAATAATAATAAAAAGATTGAAAAAAAAAAGATAAATCTTTGAAAGGACTCAGGCCCAAATCATCGGTAATATATCTTGACTTCCTATGCAGTCTGCGAGATCTGCTGAGATCCTCCAATGTTTCTGTGTTTTTAATGCCGGGCATAATGGACCGAGTCCCAACCTTGTGTGAGGATTGTCTCTCCTCATTTTCACTCTCCCTGGCTCCCTGCTGTTCAACATCAACACAGTACGTTGCACATGGGACCGATGTTGACCAACGTCCAACCTTCGAAATCATCGCAACTCAGGTATTTTAGTGTAAACATCCTTCCTGTTTGAATGGCCACTACGGAGAGCAAGTGTGAAAATTATCGATGAGAAATTATTGCAACGGCTGTGGAAAAACCATATGAGACAGCCCCTGCCAATGTAATCAGAGGTTACATTGTTAAGGCTAATTTTCTTCTCCACCATCTATGTACACCCACTTTCTAGCAAGGCATCTGGAAATGAGAATTTCTGTTCTTTAACTCAAGACATGAAATTGACATCAGCCTCAGCAAAATAAGATCTGGATTGAATTGGAAATATAATTCTGCTTTCTTTCATTGTTTGATAAAAATATAATCCTGAAACTGTTTCATGCTCCAAAGATGCCGCCCGAACAGATATTTTATATTTATTTCAGGTTTTCAGCATCTATGGCTTTCTTTGGCAAAATTTAGTTCATTCAAAATTGTGGCACATAAACTTGCATTTCTTTGACCAACTGGATTCACTAACATTGGGTCTTTGGCAAAATTGAGTTCATTCAAAATTGTGGCACACAAACTTGCATTTCTTTTACCAACTGGATTCACTAACATTGGATCTCAAGTCTGATAAATCTTGGATTTGAGAATTCTCATTTTTTCCCCCCAAATGGACTTAACCTTCCTTATGGCAGCAACTCTTTCAGCCTACAACCCTCTGAGATCGCTGTGCTCCTTTAATTCTGCCTTTTTAGAGATGCATTGGAGACTCAGCATAAAGTTCTGGAGTTGGATGACATTTTCTGAAGGATAATACTTCTGTGAATGATTCGTGGTCATTTTTCCTACAGTGAATGTTGTATAAATAGTCATTGTTGAAACTCCATGGAGCTTGTGGAAAACAAAACTCCTGAACATCCCATGTGAAAAGGTAGGACAAGAACTGATGACTGTTTTTGCACGTGTTGATGTGTGATATTCTCTGACAATAAATCTGAAGTTTGTACTTTTATCAATTAAATATTTAGTTCCAATGTAAAATAGAGTTTTGGTGTCATGGGAAAGGGACTGTCACAACTGATCCTTGAATTTTTACTTAATGAGTTCAAGAATATGTGGATCTGTTAAAACTAACTGCTCCATTTAAATATAAAGAAGCCCCAATGGGAAAAATGCCAAAAGAATGCAATACATTGAAGGAAATTAAACAATAGGTTAGAAATAATGCCCCCGCACCCATGCGCCACCCCCCCCCACAATCACCCCAGTCAGCAGATCAATTGAGAGCATACCGAGTCCATGTGGTTCGATTGGATAATAGACTCAACTGTCAATGAATGAAGAATGGGGAGACTCTCAGCATCCCATGTGGCACAGATTTCAGATATATTGCCAGAATACATACATGACATCGCATACAACCTTGAGATTCCTTTCTTTTGTGGGCGAGGCAGAATTACCACTTATTGGTCGTATATAGCATACAACAAAATGAATTCATCTAACACTTAATGGGGTTCTACTTTCAGACATGGTTCAATATAGTGTACTGCAATACTGCAATATTTCTACACCATCGATTACATTTGTCCAATCCATTCAATACTGTTAACTCTCTCAAGGACCTCGTAGCTGAAAACAGTGTCATCAGCATTTGAATAATAAAATACGGAGACACGTGAAGTCAGAAACAGACTTTTTGGATTTTAAGTTAGGGATTGTGAAGCAGGAAAGGGATTTGAAAACAAGAGTGGGAATTTTAAATGTGAACACCTGAAGTTTGGTCAGCATGCAACAAAGCAATTCATATCCCCAAAGAAAAAAGGAAACTTTACTTCAACTTCTATCCAATGAACAAAATGGTTTTGCATCATACTCTCCCATTTTTGCTGTAGTAAGTGCACTCATCTACCTTGCTTCAATAGCAGCAGCAACTCGCCAACCTGTAGCACCAGCTCCTTTTCCTTGCAGAGCAGCAAGTCCTCTCATCACCACAAGGGGGATCTCTTCTCCGTCTTAATTTTATTTTTGACCTTTCCAATCCAAAATGCTTTCAAAGTAATTATTATGGAATTAACAA
Organism: Narcine bancroftii; assembly: GCF_036971445.1. NCBI lineage: Eukaryota > Metazoa > Chordata > Chondrichthyes > Torpediniformes > Narcinidae > Narcine > Narcine bancroftii. The sequence goes on along the minus strand of NC_091471.1, from coordinate 260,567,518 downwards.
GGACAGCAAATTGCTGCTATTATCTGTTATACCTTCTCATTACCGAACCTTAGAGCTGACTCCTGAGCTGACAGCAAGGAAAAAATGTGCTCCAATGGTTGGTATTTAAATTGAAAGTGTGTTTGATTGAGTGATAGAAATCAATGCTTGTACATATTACAGAAGTATTTAAGCTCGGGACTAGAAAATTGGTAAACATCATTCATTTAAAGTTTGCCTCCATGTAAACATATAAATAAGGCATTTTATTTTAGAAGGCGACAGTCATACAGGGAACTAAAGGTTTTTTAAAGAAAATAAATTGCTCTTAAAAGAATAAATTATTTTTATAGGCAATAGAATTTTTTCCTTTCTTCCTGGTAATGGAATATATTTCCTTCAGCTTAAGTGTCATATACTTACAGATAAGTCTCAGGTGAGTTTTCATATAAAGCTCCCACTGAACAATTCTATTAAATGCTCCAAGGTCAGGGAAGTTAAATGCAGAATAATGCTAACCATATCCTTCTAAACAAAAAAGTTATCTGATATTCAGACAACTGCTAGTCTCTTAGACTAGTAAGAATTTTCCATTTTCCTATACAATCAGCCTAATATCAAGTAATTACACCCAAATGACTTACAACCCCAGTACATTATGAACGGTGGGTGGAAACCGGACCACCCAGAGGAAGCCCACACAGACACGAGGAGAACTTACAAACTCCTTACAGCTGAAACATGAAAGTCTGCAGATGCTGTGATTGTAGTAAAAATGCAAGAGTGCTGGAGGAGGAGCGCAGGTCTCACAGGATATAATATTTAATCAACATTTTGGGCCTGAGCCCTTCTTCAAGTAAAACATATAATCAAGGAATGCTGCCACCATCAGGAGGAGATGAAAAGGTGGACACTGTTATGCTGTTGCTCAGAACTCTCAGGAGAGAATGTGCAAACAATAATACAGGTACTCAACCTATGATGGGGTAACCTTCCAACAAACCCATCACAAGTCTGAAAAATCATCTCAAAAACAGGTATACCTTGTATAACACCAACAGCGCTCTGTCAGTCCCCACACTGATTCCACTGCCCCACTCTCTCCCCAAGGCCCTTTATCATTCCCAATACTGATCCTACTGCCCTGTTCTCTCCCGACAGAGCTGTATCAGTCCCCGCACTGATCCCAATGCCTTGCTCTCTCCCCACAGCACTGTACCAGTCCTCACATCAATCCCATTGCCCCCCCTCTCTCCAGACAGTGCTGTATCAGTCCCCACACCGATCCCATTGTCTTGCTCTCTCTCTCTATACGGCTCTGCATCAATCACAAAATGGTTGCAATGCCCAGCTTTCCCCCGACAACGTTGAATCAGTCCCCACATTGATCCTGCTGCCCCACTCTCTCCCCAAGGCCCTTTATCATTCCCAATACTGATCCTACTGCCCTGCTCTCTCCCAACAGTGCTATATCAGTCCCTGTAAGCTTTCCAACTAAAAATGATTGACCAAAGAGTCTACAAAGAATTTACCTTACTGGAAAAATCATCGATGCTTGTGATGACCTTACTTTAACGTATGACATGAAAGCAATAAAGAGAGTGACGCTTTTATACCAATGTAACTTTGAAAAATAGTAAGTGAATCATCATCATGTTCCAGGAAATGCACCTGGAACCACACCGAAAATTTGTTCATCACAAAACCTGGCAATGGAAAGGCATGAGTGAGAGATCCAGGATATTCTTACCTCTGTAGCGCCCTCCAGGTTTAATAACAATTGCTCCCCGACTTCGAGTCTCCTCCTCTGCTTGAGTCATACGTTCCCTGGTCATTTGGTAAGAATCATCAGTTGCGCACACAGTGATTTTATCCTGTATGCCTCCAAGACAGTCCAACTGCACATTTCCAAATCTGTCAAGACATTTAAAAAAGAATGGACTACTAAGAGAGGCTTTTACACAAGGAAAATAAAATGTAGGCTGTCTAGCCAATAATCCATTGGAGAATCTGCCAGAAACCCATGGGTTTAAATGAACTGGAGAAACACAAGAACTGCAGATGCAGGAATCTTGAGCATTCAACGAGAGGCTGGAGGGGGACGGCAAGTCAGGCAGCATCCATGGAAGAAAATGGACAGGCAATTCTTTGGGACCACCTGAGCCACAGGAACAGAAGGAGCAAACTCAATTCCAAGTACTCCCCCCCCACCCCCCCCCCCCCGAAAACAGTGAAAGGTTAAGGTTAGCAATGTAGTAGATGAGATCAACCTCAACCAGTCTACAACAATAACCACTTGGGCATTATAAAAGGACTTCTTCGAATTCCATGGTCAAACTCACTCTCTACACTTACTTTACGTGGAACCTGGGAAATTTAAAACTAAAGCAACTAAATACAGTTTGGAAATTAGAAAACTATACAGCAATTGCACTGTTGAAGCTATCATATTGTCAAAAAACATCTGACTCACTAATGCTCGTGAAGGAAAGAAATGGAAGGTGGTCTGTGTAAAACTTCAGGCCCATCAATGCTGCTGACACTTTATGCGGTTTAGGGGCAATTAATGATGCTAATAAATACTTGCATTACCAGCGACCTGCCAAACTCTTCAATAAACAAGTCAAACTGTCAATAAAAAGGAAGCTTAACTTCTGGAGATAGAATCCCAAAGGATGTTGCAATCGTGGGGCACGGGACAACTTAACTACTGAAAGCTGTAGCACAAAACACAAACCCCCAATTCCAAGATGAGTTCCTGGTATTAATAGCTCAACGTGGGCCACTGGCATGAAGAATCCCCACAGGAAATGGAGATCAATCCAGAAGTGGAGTCCCAGAAGAACAAAAAACAGCTCCAAGATTTATTAAAATTGAACTCAAGAACGCAATGAGAAACTCCTTTTTAGTCTTTCCAAAATTCCATAGTCTTATTTGTATAATCACCTTGTGGGGAAGCATCGACTTAAACTTGAACCACCAACCACATCACACTCTGCTACTTAAAACACTGAATTAAAAAAAAATGAGTAAGCTAACCTAGAAACATTGGATTGTTGCCAAACCCATTGTGGTCAATAAAGTCCTCTATAGATGGAATTCACCCCTCTTAACTAGGTCACGGCAATAGGCAAGTTCAGATTTGAATACTAAATAGCCTAATAGGTGCCTCAGATGTTTCAAATTTTGCATTATGGGAATATCTTCACAATAAGGACCACATAGAAGTTGGTGGTTCTCCATTAAAATCTCCTTGAATAATTATGAGATGGACAATATCTGTTGCTCAACCAGCAATGCTCAGTTCATGTGAAATATACAAAAAGTCCACAGGTTGAAACAACCGACCAAAGACCTGTTGCTTGACTGAATGAAAAGAGATAATCTTCTATGGATGATACAGTAAACTGAAATTCTGTGGTGGAATTCATAGGAAATGGAGTAATCCAGTGTAGATCAACCAATATTCTTTCTTAAACCAAGATTTTCAAAACAGACACACTAATTTCTCTTGTAGAATTCTTTGAGCAAGCATTAGGAGCTTTATAACACCTTTAATATTCTTCAACAGATATATACAATGGAATGATAAATGAAACAAACAGAGTTTTTTCTAGGTACAGTATTTACCAGTGACAATATCATATGCTGTGCACCTATTATATAATCTGTAAGTGAAGACTATTAGAGGGTCTGAGGACAGAGACTACTGAATTGTGTTTGAAATTCAACTCCAAATTTGCCAAATCACTTTTGCATTATGTAGGAGATGGCGAGTTCTTAACTTCCCAATCACTTCAGTGCCAATTTCTACTGTATTGGCTATCCCCACCCCTTCATTGTTCCCCACAGCAAGATCACATTCAGGAACCACCAGGTTCAGGAACAGCTGCTACTCCTCCACTATCAAACCTCTCAACAACAAACTCAATCAGGGACTAATTTAAGGACTCATTTTATTGACTTTTTTCCTCTCTGTATTGCAGACAGTTTGTTTATATTTGTTTATATGTGTATGTTGAATAGAGTTTTTTTGCAGTAACAATAAGTGGTAATTCTGCCTTGCATCACAGGAAAAAGAATCTCAGGGTTGCTTGATGGTCAGTATCGACTCAATGGACTGAAGGGCCTGCTTTGGTGCTGTCAAAAATCCAAGACTCTAATAAACTGCCCACAGCAGATGGAGCCATCAGAAGACAGAGTACAAAAGCAGGGTTAATGCAACATTATACAAAATTTGGTGTCCAATTTCCCTCGGCTAATTTTAGGAAGAGTGGCAATCCCATGAAAGAGTGTGGACTAGATCACCACTGCATTTTCACTGATGAGGCCCTTTCATTTTGAGCAGAGGTTGGAACAGATAGAAAAGGTGAAATATTAAAAATTCTCAGTTTCTAATAATACTGCTCAAGAACTTATTAAAAAAAAATGGGATAAGAGGAATTGAAGGGCCATTCAAGTACTTATATGATTCATTTAGATCACTGACAGAAATCTTCTTCCTCACCCACCTTGGTATGATATTTCTTAAAACAGAAAGGTAGACGGCTCTGGTTAGATCACATACTGATCCAGGGTCCATATTTATGAAATGGTCCACATATTTATGAAAAGCATATTGAGAACGAAAGAATGTACACAAAATATTTTAAAACATTGATTATAACTACGTGGTAAGGACTCAACAGAAAAAAGGGCTAGAAGTGAAACAATAGGTATCTAAATTTATATTTTTTTAATGGGGGGGGAGGGGGGAGGTGGGGCACCAGTCCCAAAAGTAAGAGTCAATAAGCCCAATAGGAAATTAGGATGATACCACGGCAGTGGGTTGTATAAAAAGGATAGGGATGAGTCAGCATATGGGATGGAGACTAAAAACTTGGCCAAATGGTACACCAACTTGCACTCAATGTCACCAAAACTAAGGAACTGATTGTAGACTTCAGGAGAAGAAAGCCAGAGGAATACAATCCAGTGATCATTGGAGAATCATTGAAGAGGGGGAGAAAATTTAGGTTCTTGGGAGTCACTATCTCGGAAGATCTTTCCCAGACCCAACACACCAATGGCATAATGAAGAAAGCACGTCAGCGCCTCTACTTCCTCAGGAGTTTGTGGAGGTTTGGTACGACACCAGAAATCCTGGCAAATTTCTACAGAGGTGTGGTGGGAAGTGTGTTGACCGACTGCATCGCAGTTTGGTATGGGAACACAATAGGCCCAGAGTTAAAGCCCTCCAAAACATAGTGGACACAGCCCAGGACATCACAGGCAAAACTCTCCCCACCATTAAGTACACCTAAAGGAAACATCATTAAGGACCCTCACCATCCAGCACACGCTCTGTTCTTGCTGGTGCCATCAGGAAAAAGGCATAGGTGCCACACAGCTCGCACCATCAGATTCAGGAACAGCTGCTCCCCCTTCACCATCAGAATCCTCAGTCAAACTCAATCAGAAACTCATTTAAGGACTCTTATTGGTGCATTTATTGATTTTCTTCTGATCTCTCTGTATCGCACATTTTACAATTGTTATCTGTTTGTGGTTCTTTTATTTGTTTACATGTTTATGCTGTGTACAGTTTATTTTTTGCACTACCCATTAGTAGTAATTCTGCCACACACGTATGGAAAAGGAATTGTACGGTTGTATGTGATGTCATGTGATGTCACTCGTCACAGTTGCTAAAGCGAGCCGAGCGACCGTGCGGTTAGACAGGCCGAATCGTTGCCCCAGCCACTACACTCTGACAATAAATCTGAAGTAGCATCCTTTCTTTTACCCTTGGATGGTTAGAACAGTTAGCCAGTACAGCAATCAAAACGAAAGCAATGCCTTTGAGAGAAAATTGATTAAATACTGAGGGGAAAACGAGAGGAGAAAATGTTGCTATGTTGAGGAGTACAAGCGGCTTGTGTGAAGCACCACGGTCAGATTTGGGTTCTGCACATTCGAGGTACACGGTCTGACTGTGCACTCTCAGCAATGGTACAAGCAACATCTTCACTTACCGGGATTGGTATTGTTGAATACAGTCGAAACTGCATTGGGGATTATCCCTTCCAACACTGCAGAGGTAAAACATGAATGTCCGCACATCATTTGGGCGATCAGGTCTTGGAATGGTGATTTGCTGCAGAGCAGTAACAAAATGTCAAAGGCAGTTTCCAAAAATATTTAACCCTTCACGAGTAGAAAGAAAATTCAACAAATATAGACCACGTGAAATTAACTCAAAGGCAGTTTCCAAAGATATTTAACCCTTCAGGAGTAGAAAGCAAATTCTACAAATATAGGTCACGTGAAATTAACTCAAAGGCAGTTTCCAAAAATACTGAACCCTTCAGGAGTAGAAAGCAAATTCTACAAATATAGACCATGTGAAATTAACTCAAAGGCAGTTTCCAAAAATATTTAACCCTTCAGGAGTAGAAAGCGAATTCTACAAATATAAACCATGTGAAATTAACTCAAAAGCATATTGCAATATGCAAGGTCTATCCTTGAATTAAATTGAAGTTCTCTTGTCTGTGTGGCAGGAAGGATGCATCTAAGCTGTATGTTCAAGCTCAATCAAAACTGACGTTTCCCCTCTAGACTGAAGGGGAGATTATCTTGAAGGGCTCAGGCTCGAAACGACGGTTGTATATCTTTACCTCCTATGGACACTGCAAGATCTGCTGAGTTCCTCCAGCATTTGTGTTTTCATGCAGTGTCTGCAGACTTTCGCATTTCACTACATTTTTGTAAGTGCTGCCTGATGTGACAGAGCTCTAGGTGCCTAATCAGACTTAAATGAAAGATCAAATGACATTATAAAAAGGTATCTTGATAAATCTTCATCCCCAAACTAAAAACAACAATAATAGGCAATTCTGTTTAGTATTAACTGCCAGATCTTGATATGGGGGCTTGAAGAACAGTGGTTCACAGAAGTATTTCATTCTACATAAAACACCCAATAATGTTCAAGACATCACAATGGTAAACTTTTATTTTAGTGTCTATACAAGAGACAAACATTGATGGACTGAAGCCTAATGGAATTAACACCGTGTTCCTAGAACTGAACTGCAGCTGGGTGATCTGCTGCTGTTAGATGTTGCTGGGTGTTTTCTCTGCATCACTGAGCTTTACAGCACTGGTCAATGTCCAAGGTCCTAAAAAGCTATCCAATGACTCCACCTTGTATGACTTATCTTCCAACTGACCCTATTGTTTATCTTACCTGTTCGGAATCTACTTCTATCTGTGATCTTTCACTTCTACCTGGTTCATCAATCCCACACCTTCCACCCGATTCTCTTTACACTAGATTGTTTTCTCCTCTTGCTGAGTGGTGATAAAGGGTTTTGGCCCAAAATGTCAATTATTCTTTCCCTCCCCCACCTGCTACACTTGGCCCGCTGAGTTCCTCTAGCAGATTGTGTTTTACTTCAGATTCCAGCAAATGAAGTTTCCCAAAAGTCTCAAATGATTCCATATGGACTGGAGTGGATTTAATATTTAATATGCCTCACGCATTATTGACAGCTAAATGGCATGAGTGAAGATTGTGATTGCAAGGGAAATGAAAATTAATAAGATAAAGAATCCGCTCTGACCATAACTCATCTCCAGAAGTTTGAATCGTACAACCAAGAGTGCAGCAAGTGGAAACAATAATTTAAGAAACATCTAAAAGAAATTTCATGAGCAATAGAGAGTTGGAAATTCCCAAAAATACATAGCTAAATTAGGTTAAAATTTCCATACATTTGACGCAGTCTGTTAATAGCAGTGCAGAATGCATATAGGCCTGCTTCAAGTCTATCAAAGACTGCTTGGTGGCTCATCCAGACCCTCCAGCCCCTTTCACACTTGCCAGTGATCCCAGGAATTAAACATCAATCAGCCTTTAAAATGGCAAGTGTGAAAGCAAAATCTGCTCAGCGGCAGCGTCAGATGTCATCTCACGCCGGGGATTGCCAGCCTCGACCCCTAGTACGTTGGCGTTGAGATCAGGCAGGTGTGAAACAGGCAATGGCACGGCAGCCACTTCCGATTAAAGGTAGAACAAACCATAAGCTGGGGCTAAACCCTTGCAAATGTGACCAATTAAACTACTAACCCCATATGTCTATGGAACATGGGAGGAAACCTGTACAGAGACAGGGAGAATGTAAAAGCTCCTTACAGGTGACACTGGACTCAAATCTAGATCGCTAGTGCTGTAATAGCATTGTGCTAACCAGCATATTAACTGTGCTGAGAGAGTCTGCGTGGGCTAAATATTCATCCTGCCACAATTTGTTCCTTTTCAAATGCTTCCACAGAGATTGGTAACATCCATCTCGGCCGACGATTCAAAAGCGGTTAAAATTTTGACTGATCCTTCTGTTCATGAGTGAACTTTTATGTTTAATTCAGGTACAGTATGGGGCAATTATTTGGAAGGCCATCATTTAATTCTCCATCTCTAGCTGCCCTCAAGTTGTGGGTGGTGAGCTGCCATAAGGAAACATTGCAGTCCTGGTAAATCAGGCAGAGGGTGCTCCAGTTTTAATCACCGAAGGCATTATGGTATATTCCCAGCAAAAGGAAAAACAGGGGCTTGAACCAATAAAATCGATTAAATCAGGGAGCAAAAATACTTCTTGTTGGGTCCTAACTGGGACACTCAAGTAAAAAGAAAGTCATACTGCCCATCAAATAATCTTAAATGACGTTGTTTCTTGCAGCTTGTGGCAGCAGCACGGTACTCCTTTCCGAAATAAACATTTTCTTCACCTTGCTTGTCAAGGAAAATCTGCCAGATTACATTCACCACAGAGAGATGAGAAAAGTGGATACAGGCACATTGCTAACACAACTGCTACAAACAAGAGCACCAGAAATGTCTTCTGGATGTTGTGAATTCTCTCATTCAGTGACCTCTGCTTGACAGGTCATTAAACACACTGTGGGCCAAGATCATTTTTTTTTAACTAGAGAGAGAGAACAAGGGCTATGGGGAGGAAATTGTTTTGGCAAGTAATCTCATGAACCACGTGAAGTGCCAGTTGATGAAGTAGACAACGACGATGTGGTCAAACAATAATCATGGCTTTTATTAGCAGAAACTCATGGTACAATAATGAAAGACAATAGGTGCATATCAAAGGGGAGTGTCCTTAACAGTAGAGATAATGCACAGCCAATGTTAGTACAGCAAGGCTCGCCAGAGAGGGGAGAGAGGCAGCTTGGCAGACATTCACCACAGTTTCCCCCCAGCAGAAGGAGGATTAAAATCAAAAGGACAGCTGCTAGGAAAGACTGAAGCAAGCGATACATGGATACCATGTTTGGCATTGAGAATACTCTAACAGCCAAAATACGCCAGTATCTAGCAAGCAATCGAAATATAATGAGATATTTTATGAATATGTCAGCCTATCAGGTTGTTTACGAATTCTGGTGCTTCTTCTCAAAACAGGTGGCTCCTTTGCAACCTTGGGAACTGGTACAGTTCCTGGGTCTGTAGTGCGGGAAGGACTGACTTCTGGACCCGCTCCAGAATCGCCAGCGTGAGGCAGTGGAGCCTCAGCATGGTCATCTGAAAGCTTACTAGGGGTCGCAGGCTGGGGGGCATCTCTCAGGCTCACTCTGAGTAGGGGTGTGAGGAAGGGGTGAACCAGACGAGGCCAGATCTCTTAGGGGTACAGTGTCAGTACTCCCGCCTGGGAATTTAACATGAGTGTAGTTGGGGTTGGTATGCAGTAGCTGAACTGGGGGTCTGTTTTACGCGCCCGAGCATGGCTCTTCAGCAGCACGGTTCCAGGCTCAGATAAGCAGGCTGGCCAGTCTATCACAGTTCCTGATTTCCTAGGAAAGGCAAACATACGTTCATGAGGTGTTTGATTTGTTGCAGTACACAATAATGACCAAATAGAATGTAGCGCCTCAGGCAGCACCTCCTGCCACCGGGTAACAGGGTAACCATGTGTTTTTAAAGCAAGATCAAGCAAAGTGGCCAAGTTTCCCACAATAGCTGCAGGTAGCAATTCAAGCCGGACACTTATGTCTGGGGTGTCAGCTCTTATCACAGAAGTAGCATTTTTCAGGAGATCCCCTTTTTCTTTCCTTCAGGGTTCCAGCAGTCCTGGATGTTTCCTTTTCGGTTTCTAGCATTTCACTGGACCACATGGCACTTCTCAGTGTTTTGGCTAGAGTGACTGCCCGGTCGTAGGTTAAGGGCTCCATCTCCAGGAGCCTCTGTCAGATGTAACTGGAGTCAATCCTGTTGACAAAGCATCCAGCTTCAAGGCATTGCGGTGTTGTTGCACATGACATCACATTCGTTTGCCAGCAAGTCGAAGGCCAGTGCATAGGCAGCATCACTTTCCCCGTGTTTCTGACATCTAGTCAGCAACTGGTGTCGAGCAAGCACCACATTCCGTGGCACTGCATAGTACGCAGTCAGACGTTCCCGGGCTATAGCCAGAGTGGCAGCTCCTTGCGTTACGGCGAAAGGGACTTCACCCAGCAGAGAGTTCAGGTGGCCCCACTGTATCGCCTCATCGACCATGTTGTTTTGAGCCATGTAGTAATCAAAACAAGCAATCCAGTGGTTGAAAATTTCACTGGACCTCGGGGCAGACGGGTCAATTATCAGCTGCTCTGGCTTGAGCGCTGCATCCATTTCTGCTAATAAAATTGAAGTGCCAGTTGATGAAGTAGACAAGGACGATGTGGTCAAACAATAATCATGGCATTTATTAGCAGAAACTCATGGTACAATAATGAAAGACTATAGGTGCATACAGTTATATAGGGGGGGATACAGGCAGCTTGGCAGACATTCACCACACCATGATTTTATTGAAAGCACATTTGCTATTCTTTGTTCTGGTACACTAATAGAAGACAAATATTGAAAGGCAGAATTTTCTGCCACTGGTTCTCTGTTTTAAACAACAGCACCTAATCATTCTCCTCTAAATTCAGCTTTAGAATTGGTCACAATTTTTGTTCTTTAATACCTTACTCATGGTAAATCTCCCATTTTGTACTCTTCTCCTTTTAGCACTTGCTTAAAAATGTTTCAAATAACATTATCAAGCAGAGGATACATCCCTTCTGAAAGGTTGCTTTAACATTTGTCCTTAAACAGGGAAGTCTCCAGAAGCTATGATTTTAGCAATACTCAGCAGGCCAAGCAGCGTCTACAGAAAGCAAAAGATATAACCAACACTTTGGGCTTGGAACATTGGTTTTATCCCTTTGCTTCTTATAGATGCTGCATGGCCTGCTGAGTTTCCCCAGTACTTTTGTGCATTGCATTAATATTTTGCCAGGTGTAGTTTGTCTTTGAACTTGCTCTGTAGTGGGCATGCTGTAAGTAGACAATGCTGCTCCAATCAGTCAGCTGCTTTGCCATTCAATTGCAACTTCAGATCACAAGGGGGATGGCTTCTTTGATGAAATACAAAGAACGTATTACTGTTGGTATCAACAGTTCCTGAAAGCTATCAAAAGGACAATTTGTTTTGGGCATGTTCTACGCAGTAGTGGTTTTCTTTTGGCTCTGAAGAAGCTAGACAATTTTAATCTCTGAGCTGTTTGTTTCCCTCAATGGACACTCCCTAACCAGAGTATTACCAGCATTTTCAGTGTTCATTTCGTTTTCCAGATGCCCAATTCATCTCCTGCTCACATTAATGAAAGATTGCCCGTTAAATTTCCACACATCAGGATAATACTGCACAGAATATGCATAATCCCACACTCTGGGTTCAAAACTGGATGCAATATGCAATAACCAGTGCCAGTTGGGTCATTGCCCAATGTAATTATCTTATAGATATGACTGGAAGCAACAAAAAAAAAACCAAAAACAATCCTGTTTTAAGTGGAGCATCAACTCACCTAGCAATCCTTTGACTGTCCACTTTATAAATACTGGTAATCTAGGTTGACCCACAGAAATATATAACTGAAGTCCAGTGACTAAAAGTACTGAATAACGACCCAAACAAATTTATTGGCAGAGTTGCAATGTGGTCTGATGGTGACTCAAGATGGGAAAGGTTTGATTCTTAGTTCACTTACAGTGCACTGCCACTGTTCACTCAGAGCAAACCTATGTCACACAGACCTAGTCAGTTTATAGCTGCAGTCATGGTAATACTTAGAAAAACTAAGCCATACAAAAAAACCATTAAAATCACAGCACACAATTCACAAAATAAAGCCACCTGCATTCCTTTAATCCTGTTTCAAGGCAGCAGCTTTAATAAACTATACATTTTCTCAGAAAGCGGATGTGAAGACATTTCATTTGCCAGAACGTTTCTGTTAACGTCACATTTCCCAGAGCATAAAGTCAACATAGAAAGAAAATGGGAACTTCCAGACTGCTTAACCTTTGTCTATGCCCTCGCTCAAAATAAATATAACTGTTGTGCCTGAGATGGAGGCTTTACAGTCACAGACCAAGATTGTAACAAATGCACAATATACAGTGAGGGAAGTACATGAAATTCAAAAAGGTCAACACTAGTGTACGGAATGTTTCAGATTTCTACAAATGATTAACATTCCCTAGCTCAGTTACTTTTAGGAAACAAATGGAGGCCATTCATCCCTTTGACCATATTTCAACATTTTATCAGATCATGTCTGGACAGAATCTCAATTTCATTATCCTTATTAAACTTCCTTAAATAATTAGAACAGAAAACCTACAGCACAATACAGGCCCTTCTGCCCACAAAATTATGCCAAACATGTTCCTCCCTTAGAAATTATTAGGCTTACCCATAATCCCTCTTTTTCTAAGCTCCATGCTCCTATCCAAAAGTGTCTTAAAAGACCCTATCGTATTCACCTCCACCACCGTTGCTGGCAGCCCATTCCATACACCCACTAGTCTCTGCACAAAAAAAACTTACCCCGACATCCCCTCTGTACCTATTCCCCAGCACCTTAAACCCATGTCGTATTGTGGCAACCATTTCAGCCCTGGGGAAAACACTTCTGACTATCCACACGATCAATGCCTCTCATCATCTCTATCATGTCATCCTTCATCCTCCATCACTGAGTTCACTCAACCTGTTTTCATAAGGCATGCTCCCTAATCCTGGCAACAGCCTTGTAAATCTCCTGTGCACCCTTTCAATGGCTTCCACATCCTTCCGATAGTGAGATGACAAAATGAGGACAGTACTCCAAGTGGTTCTGATCAGGGTCCTATAGGAGCCTTTTTAAGAAAAGTATACCAGGGCTGAAGTCACAAGCAAAATGCATTATTTTAGAATGGCAGGAAATGCAGGCTGAATAAGGTATCAATCTCAGAGAAGCCAAGCAGTCAAAAAAAAATGCAGAAAGCCAAATGATCTCACAACCCATGGATCAGATTGTAGCTCTGCAGTTCTGCCATGTCTGTGAATGGTGATAGACAATTAAGCTACAATCAGGATGCAATTAACCCTAACCCTAACCCTGAAGCTCCAAGAACATCCTGTCCACAACAATGGAAGGGTTTAGTGTTTGAATCCTAAATGAGGCTTAAGAATTTTCAACCATGTTCAGCTAGAAGTGCCTTCCAAAAATCATCACAGAGGCCCACCTATTGCCAGTTCAATTCACTCAAATTACAATAGTAATGGCTGAGAAAGCTGGATATCCCTAATAATATTTATTGGTCCATTCCAAATCCCAAAGATTCGTGCTCCAGGACTAACATATTTCTAGCTGAACTGTTATTTCTAACTGTTATACCATTGTATTCTGCCCTTGACATCAAGGTAGCATTTGATCAAGTATGGTATTGAGGGACTCTTAAAGTGGAATAGTCAACAAGCAAAAGAAAAACACTCTGATGGTTGGAGTTGTCACAGCAAAAAGATGGCTAATTGTTGAAAATCACTCATCTCAGCCCCTGGACTTAACTGGACCTATCTTTGTCAGGTGTCCAAATCCTAGCCACCTTTAGCTGCTGCTTCAACTACCTTTCTTCCATCACAAAAAAAGAGGTGCAGTGTTTGTTGACAAGTGTGCAACATTCAACTATAACCTCTGTAATTGAAGGAGACTCTGTTTAACTGCAGCAAGACCTAGAGAGGGTTTGATGACACCAAGTAACATTTGATTTGCAATGGACATCTCCAGCAAGGAAATATCTTTGCACCAGCCCTCTGAGTTCAATGGCATTACTAACACCAAAACCATCATCATCCAGGATATCTCCAGTGTACAAAAGTTCAACTTGACCAGCCACATAATAAGTGCAGGTCAGAGACTCTGTGTCCCTGCAGTGTGATTTACCCACTGACACCTCAAAGCATTTTCATCATCTGCAAAGCAGAATGCAATGGTATATCCTTTTGCCTGATGGAATGCAAATTTCAAAAACACTCAAAATCATCTTCATCCAGGACAAAGCAATACCATGATCTGTATCCTATTATCACCCAAAATACTTGTTTGCTCCAACAGTGGTGCAGTGCCTGCAATATGCATAAGATTACAAAATGCAATCAAGTTACTTGCTATGCTCATTTGACAGCATAGCCATCTAATCTGTGATTTCCACAATGGGAACAACATCTAAATATTTCCCTCAAAGTTAGATATCATCCCAATTTGGAAATATACTGCTGTTCTTTCATTGTTGCTGGGTTTAAATCTTGGATGATCAACCGTCTTCTGCAAGTATATCATTTTAAGGAAAGCAGCAGTTCCAAAAGGCAGCCTGTTTCGACTACCAATAAACAGTCGTCAGCCCAGTGGTGCTCAAATACAAATTTTTTTTTTAAAGATTGGCTTTTTAAAGTTCCATGGTTTTGGGATGGAAGATGATTCATTATACTCCTGAAATGATGCTAATTTGACAGTCTATTAATGGCCTACTGCTAGATCTGCTTCAAACTATTACCTCTGTTGGCAATGCTGATCTGCAATTCATTTATGAAATTTAGAGGGTCACTGAAATGGACTGAGTGGTCACATTTTCAGACATAGGCCTGATCAAAGTGACTCGGCACCTCCATATATCATCCAGTTATTCATAGAAAATATGCATATGCAGATCAAGCACAGAATCAGCTATGGAACCCTTCTTGTGTGCCAAAACAGTCTGCTGATATTCATCTCTCACTGAAACAGCTTCTTATTGATCTTCAGCTTTTTGCTGTAGTACAAGAACACCTTGCTATTCCATGGAATCAAGAGTACAGGTGATGGCATTAGTTAAAATCAACAGATAATCCCATTGTGATTGCATTTGCAGTTGTGGGAATTTGCTGCTTGTAAATTGGCTGCAATATCTCAAATTACAACTGTATTACTTTATTTACGGTAAAGTCTTATGCAATATCCTTGGTCTTGAAAAATATAATTTTTAATCTACTATATACTTGCTCTAAGGAGACATTCTCAACAGAGCCATACAACTCCCCACCCACCCACCACCCTTGGGGGACACAATACATTTGGGTGGGGGGGAGAGGTGTCACAGACTGAAATTTTTTATGCAGGTGGTAGGAGAGAAGTATGGAATAAACCATAAAGAAGGGGCCCATAAACTTTGAGCAAAGACCCAAGGGGGCCATAGCCAAAAAAAGAAATCAAGGATGACTGTTCCTGAAGAAAGCCCACAAAAGGTTCACCAGACTGTCTCTAGGGATGGTAGGAATCCTGTACGAGGACAGATTGGATCAACTAGGCCGGTATGCATTAAGGTTTATAAGAATAAGAGGAATTCATTGAAACAGGGCTTGGCATCCTAGCACTATTTACTGACTCAGTTGCCATAGAAAGAATAATTTGTGCCTGAGGAAGATTGGCATCCAGAGAACCAGTATCTCACCGAGAAACTGACTTCAATGAAGACTACTAAGTACTAGACAATTATTTGGAAATTAATCGTCATTAATTGTATGTGTTCAAATTGAAAATACTATTTTTTTTCAAAACATACGATTATGAAATCCAGATAACATCTCTGGTTTTTCAGGTAAATGGCAGCTGGGCCCTTGGTCAAATATATTATACAAATAACCTCTTGAAACTGTACATCAACAGGTCTCCTGGGAACCCAAGGGCATGCAAATGACGAGGGGGGGATTTTCTAAATACCACATTTAGAATGTACAAGGTTGGTTATGGTTTCTGGTTTGAAGCTCCACTTTTTTAAAACTCTCCTCAAAGTTCAAAGCCCGCTGAAATCAATTTTTTTGCTACTTTGTTAATTCACAAAAAGCAACAATTCCAAGCACATTGTTAAACAGCCAGCAGACCTGGTTCTG
Source organism: Narcine bancroftii (assembly GCF_036971445.1). Taxonomy (NCBI): domain Eukaryota; kingdom Metazoa; phylum Chordata; class Chondrichthyes; order Torpediniformes; family Narcinidae; genus Narcine; species Narcine bancroftii. The sequence goes on along the minus strand of NC_091471.1, from coordinate 260,551,265 downwards.
AGATAGAAAGTGTGCTGACCGGCTGCATCACAGTCTGTTATAGGGACATCAAAACAACTGAGCATAAAGCTCTGCAGAAGTAGTGGACGCGGCCCAGGACATCACAGGCATCCACGGGGAACACTGCTGTCGGAGAGCAGCAGCCATCATCAAGGATCTATACCACCAGGCACATGCTGTTCCCACTGCTACGATCAAGAAAGAGGTATAGGTGTCACAAGACTCGCACTACCCAGTTTATGAACAGCTGCTATCCCTCCACCATCAGACTCCTCAACAACAAACTCAATCAAGGTCTCATTTAAGGACTTTTACATTTTATTGATTTTTCTCTCTGTATTGCAGTTTGTTTATATTTCTTTATTTGTTTACATGTGTACATTGTGTACCTTTTCTCGCACTACCAATAAATAGTAATTCTGCCTCGCCCACAGTAAAAAGAATCTCAGGGTTGTATGTGATGTCTTGTATGTAGTACTCTGTCAATAAATCCGAAAATGTGAATTTTTTTTTATATAAAAAGTCCTACACTAACACCCTTTCTGATCATCACAACTGCAACATTCTGATCCCCATCTCGCCAAAAGCCACTAATTCGTAATATGGAGTCCTGATGGAACAAAGAGTTGAGAAAAAGAGCATCTTCCAATCATAGCTGCTTGAAAAAAACCACACGAGCCTGCCTTCACATAGTGATCAATAGGCATCTCAACTGACATTTCTCCTCCCTGGTCCAAAGCACAGGGAGTTAAGCAAGAAAATTTTAATTGTTTTTTCCTTCCTATGGATGCTGCATAACCTGCTGAGTGTTTCTAGCATTTTTGTTCAAAGCGTGGGGACCAGTTTGAGAGAAATTCCTCCAAATCTACAAATGTTGCTGCTAAACTAATGTGCCCAATTGGAGCAATAATAAGTAACGACAGCTCCAGAAAAATGGTATTAACTGTTAAGTAATTCTATCCAGGAATAGTTAATTTAAAGACAATAGCTTGGGTACACAACTGGAAACAAATGTCACACTATACCATTCAGTAGCATGTCAATGCTCAAAAACATGATGCAATGAAGTTCTAGTGTCCAGATCACTATTGTGGGCTCATGAAGAAAGTGCGTTGTTGGATATAACTCCACAAACTAATAGACCTTTTAAAGGAAATCAGAAATAAAAATCATTAGCTCGACCTCTGCATCTGAACCACATTCCAATTCTTCATACAAGTTCCACACAGCAAAGAGATGTCATCCATATCCTCTGCTTGTCATTCCAACCATCATTTCCTATCCATCCCCAGAGTCTCCTTCAGAAACTCTATCTTAGCTGAATTACTTCAGTCAATAAGTGATGTGATATATGAAGCCCTTGAAGTCAATAGATCAGCACATAATGATGCCCGTAATGAAAGATATCTAGAGGAAGCAAATCAGTACATGGAAGGGTGCAGTTGTGCCTCACAAATAGACAAACATCATCAGCTCATGCTGGTGCCATTACTGGCATTCTTTAGCAGCTGCAAACATGCAACTGCAGCAAAGCACCAAAGTTAATTCAATAACATTTCCTCCCAAGCACCTCCACCACTCAGGATAAAATCAATGATATTTTGGGAATTAAACAAAATAATGTACAAACAGTGCAGGGCAGATGTGCAGGACATCCTCCTTCAAAATATAAAAATGGTTTCCCTCGCACTGCCATCAACTTAGCATCTCCTCTACTTCCCACACTTCTGCCCTGGCTCCTTCCACCCTGAGATGCAACAAGGACAGGATTCCCCTTGTCCTCCCTCACCTATCGCCCCACCACCAGCCTCCAAACCCAACGTATTGTGGATTTATGCCAACTACAACATAATCCCTCTACCAGACACATCTTCTCCTCTCCTACCCTTTCTGCTTTCCACAGGGACCACTCCCTCCATGACTCCCTTGTCCACTCATTCCTCAGTAAATGCTACACATGCCCAAACTTTCTCCCTCAACACCATTCAAGGCCCCAAACAATCCTTTCAAGTGAAGGAACTGGTGCTCCCATTGTGGCCTCTTCTACATTGGAAATTGGACCTAAACTGGAAGATAGTTTTGTTGAGCACCTTCACTCTGTCTACTGCAATAACAGGGACTATTTCAATTCCACACCTCATTCCCACACCGGTATGGCCGCCCATGGCCACGTGCACTACCTAAATGAGGCTATCCACAAGTTGAAGAAACACCTGATATCCCATCTGAGCACTCTCCAACAAGAAGGTATTAATTAATTCACTTCTCCAGTTTCTGTTAGGCTCCTCTTTGGTTTCTATATCTCCCTTTCCCCAGCCTTGTGCTTTCCTCCAACTCCCCCTCTTCACTCCCCATCACCAGAATATTTCTCTTCTGCCTTCCCATCCTTATCCGCCAATGACGTTTATTGGCCTGTGCTCCTCCCCCTGCCCTGCCCCCTCCCTCTTCCCCCCATCTTTTTATTCAGATACCTGCCTGCTTTCTGTTCATACCTTGACGTATACCGTTTATACACTGCAGGACCCACCGAGATTCTCCAGCACTTTTCGATATTGTGGGAATATCATGTCACAATGATCCTAATCTGGACATGTATCTATTTCTTTGTTACGAGTGTCTTAATAACGTAGAACTCTCTGACAGAACTATTTTCTATTACACTATTGGCTTACGCAAGAGTGGGTAAAAACACACAGGCAGGAACTGGGCTAGTTTCATCTTTTGTAATACAGAGAGGTTAATGTATCAGCAGTATTGCGCTGGCTTACATGAGCAGTTTAAAGAATAAATCTGAGAAATCGCAATTGTGATGTAGTTTTTACCATTATTTCACAATAAATCTGTTTCGTATTACATTGAAGGATTAAGTGAACAAACACTAGCCATGCTAAAAGATTGGATACCCATAAGAAACTACAAACCAGTAGCCAGCAAAATAAGCATAAAATACAAGCCCTTTTTCCATTGGCATCCCAGTTAATTGGTTGTGCAGTGTCCCGGGATAGGAAGCCGTTTATGGTATTTCCACTGGGCCACCTTTAACTGAGACACTGACTGCTTTTCCAATGACCGCCACCCATCCCTGGGGATTGGAGAGACTACCTTCGAATGGATGGAAGTTGTTCTTTTTCCACTGGTTTAATTAGCATGCCGATGTCAGCTGATGCCGGGGAATAGGAGTAGGGCTAGAGGCTGTCAATCCCCGGCGTGATTTGACGTCATTTGATGCAAGTGTGCTGATTGTTTTCCTTTTCCAATGGACCCTTAACCAGTTAATTCCCACAAACAAGGTGCTGGTGGAAAAGGGGCTATAGCAGACCACAGCAGAGGAACCGGCCTTTTGGGTATGCTAACATCCTCCTTTTGATTTCACTTACTGAAGTACTTGCTCACATGTGCCAGTTCTTTGCCCTTTCAATCAATCTACATCCATTCCAGAATCACTGTACCTTGTCACAATATGACCGTCCAACTATTTTTTATATCATAGATAAATTTGTAAACCTTTCATACTGTCTTTTTTTCAGACTACTAATGAAATACTGCAGGCCAAGAGCTGATCTCTGCAGTACTCACCAGTTCTCTCCTTATACCGAAAATTTCCTTCTGTTTCTTGTAAAAGACCAGATTTCAATCCATTCTAATGCTTTCTCCAATAGCATGGGATTTTAACTTGTACATCAGCCTCTTATTTCACATCTAATCAAATGCCTTCTGGAAATTTATATCTTTTTTTCTTTTCTTTGGCTTGGCTTCGCGGACGAAGATTCACGTCTGCTGCAGGACAGCTAATTATATTTAGCTTTCCTAAATTATTAGCTATTTCTTTGATAACACTGGACAATTCCCCCCCTCCTCCACCCCCACCCCCCCCACAAATGGTTTGCTTCCTGAACAAAAAACACTGGGGATTATGATAGACAACTTCAAGGTGAACACAAAGTTAATTTTAGATTTGCTGTATTACGCAGGAAGTTGGAGAAACATCAAGTTAACTTTGATTGAATTTAGCAGGTTTAATCACATAATGACGCTGACACATTGTGTTAGTTCAGATGACCTAAATATGTTTTGTTGCTGATTTTTGTTTGTACTCAGCATCTGATGCCTCTCGTGTCAGTGACCAACAATAGTCGCCCTAATACTGCTTTTCCATGGCTGCAATGCCCTGATGAAAACGTTTCACCATGCTCGTCAGGGCATCAAGATCAGCAGAGTCTAATTGAGAATGCATAAAATGAATTTTCAATGGTTTTGTATGCTTGTAGTAGACAAAATAGGACAGGAAGAATCACGAAAATAGGTTATAGCTAAAAAAAACAATATGTGAAGGTATATTTTAAGGTGACTTTTATGATCAGCAACTTATAATTCACAAAATACACCCAAACAAAAAGCAAAATCTCTGTTGCCCAATGTAATTGACTAATATCTTATCAATAATAGTCGTTAAATCAATTTTCCTTGTAGTCCCCTGCATTCTGTGTTTCACCTTTTCTGAACTGGGGACTATGACTGGGTCCCCAATCTTCTGGTATCTTTCCTGAGTTTAGCAAGTTATGAAAATTTCAAGTCTTCACTCCCATTATTCTCTTCTCTTTTCTGACCCACGCCTTGCCTCAGCTCTATCTAAAGTTGTCCTCAGCAGACGCCTTACTTGTGCCTGGACCACAATGTGTCCCAGGCCCAACATCACATTAAGCTCTTCGACCTACCTGCCTCCACACCTATCTCTTTAATGAGGTCCTCAACCTCTCTGTTGACCACTTCTATCCCTTTTCTGGATCTGCCTTCATCGGAGAAGCCAACATTTACTGTAAATCCACTGATTCCCATAGCTGCCTAGACAACATTTCCTTCTCCTCAAATCATGTCTTGAGGATGACATATTCCTTTCTCTCAGCTTCTCTGACTCCACCTGCATTTGGTCTCAAAACTATATCTTCCATTCCAAGACATCTGAAATATCCTCCTTTTAGGGAAACATGCTTCCTTTCTACTGTGCTCAATGGAGCCTTGTCTCACATTTCTTAAATTTCTCTGAGTTCAAGTTTATTGTCTCATCTACCAAGATGCTTGATAAAGGATGTTTTGCCAACAAACCAGTTAGACATCTCATACACAGTACAAAAGTACATAGTTACAGAGATCAGTTGGAATGGCTTAAAAGTGGAAGAGTGGAAGGGTAGAAGAGCAGAAGGGCTATCGAAGGTGAGAGGAGTTCTGTTGGGAACAGCTGACAGAGAATTGCCTAGCTTCAGTGCCATTTATTTTCCTTTCTTCCACTCTCTTCCTTCCCTTCAAACAGAATAGAAACAAAGATCCTCATCTTTCATCCTAAAAGCCTCTTCATCCCACACATCATCTTTTGTTATTTCTAGCAGTTGCACCAGGATCTTACACCGACCCACATTTTCCTTCTCCCTGCCCACTTCTGACCACTGGTTTGCTCACCTCTCCCCACCTATCGTTCCTTGATCCCTAGCATTTTCCCATGCAACTGCAAGAGGTGCAACACTTGTTCTTACATCTCCTCCCTCACTAACAACCAGGGATGTAAACATAGCTCAACCCAAATCGCTTGACAATTCCTTCCTCCACCCCACAGATGCTGCTCAACCTGCAGAATTGCTCCATAATTTGATTTTTCCTTCAGATTCTAGCATCTGCAGTCTCTTATTTCTCCAAATGATACATTTTGTCAGGATCCACTTCCTTTAAAACCCAATCATACTGTTCATGTCTTGGTGACATGTCTGCCTTTAACAACCCTTCAGTTTCTCAGCCCATCTGATTTCTTAAGGATATTAAAAATACTTTATACAGTGAAAACTGATGTAAAAAAATTATTCAACATCTCTACCACATTTTTTGTTTGCTTTTAGTAATTGACCAACGTCATTCTCTAGAGGCTCCACATTTACCTAGTCGCCATCCTTTTATTTGTATATCCAAATAAACATCTACTCTTCTTATATTACATACACATTTTGTCTCATGCTTTATTTCTTTCATTATTATGAAGCTTTTAGCTTTCTGATACAAGATCCTAAAAACTTCCCAGTCCTATCCATTTATAATTTTATGGTCACTACCCTCCTCCCCCACACACAAAAACTCCAGAGGATATCTTTAACCATAATATCCCTTATTAATCCTTTATCAATGACCTAATACTAAATCTAAAATAGCCCATACAAGGGGAGGCTCTGCTTACACTATTCTAAAACCAATCTCTCATGCAATCCATAAATTCTTCAAAAGTGTTCTTGCCAGATCAACAAATAGGTTAAAATCTATCATGAATGCGATTTCTTTCAAACATACGCTTGTAATTTTTCCATTTATATTCTGACCTAACAAGCAGTCACAATTTTGGGGCCCAGACTTGCATCTTCCTTCTGTTGGTCATGATTTCCACTCAAACTGATTCCACATTACTATCTGCTGCATTGGTATCATGGCTCAGCAAATAGCCAAAAGTAACAGAAAAGTCTGCAGACTCTACGATTGTATTGCAATGTGCACCTTTGTGTATTGCAGCCAAGAGTAACAGGGTTTTAAAACTATATAGCAAATATTAGGGTCTAGAATGCGCTGGCAAGGATAGTGGAGACAATTTAACTGCATCCTACGGAGAGAATTGTAAAAGAGAATATATAGGGAGCAGTACCAACTGGAATGTTTGTGCAAAGAGCAAGTAGGACCCATACTTTACAATTAAATAATTGTTGAGGCAGATTCAATTGCAAGCATAGAAAACAGAAACAGGAATAGACTACTTGCTCCTTTGAATCTGCTTCACCGTTCATCCACCTTTGAGCTACATTTTCCCTACAGCTCTTGACATCTTTTTTCTTGGAAGCTGGTTAAATATCCAAAAGGGAAAAAATTTTCAGGTGGATTGAAGAGGGCAGAGGAATGAGACTAGATGGACTTGCATTGTAAAGACTTGATATGTCAAATATCCTTCTGTGCTATATTCTTTCCAAATTAGATTTCTGTGACCTCTTTAAAAATACTATCACAAGCCCCTTTTACATAGAACCCTTAAGCCAGGTTTCATCTAGCTTTTAAATGCTTCACTTATCTGCATGAACACAGAAAAGGTGCATTGGCAGGTCCATTTCACTTCATGTTTCCTCCACCCAGGGACCTAGTGTCAGAGGTGGAGCTAAGTCACACACCACTTGCGTAAAATGTTGAGCATTGAAACTGGCTCAAAGGGGGATGGCTGATGACATCACGATGATGTCTTCAGCTTGCGAGCAAAGCACACAAATTTTTTAATTCTGCAGGAATGTTTTCCTGATCACACGTGTTCTTCACAAGATTGGGACATATTATTCTCAAAAAAAGGCTATTATGATGTGCAGAAGATTTGCTTGAGTTCTAATACTGCATTTGCACCTGCTGTTCAGCCTCCATTTTTCTGTTCAGAGCGATTTCACTTCCTGGTGCGTATGCTCTACATCACAGCAGAGAGCGGTGCTGCTGTGCCTCACATATTGCCTCTTTTAATAAGCCAGCTTGCTACGCAAAAGGATTCAGCGATCCACTCTCAGCGGTTTTTTTTAAATGGAGGGCCTCTGCTTCGAGGCCAGCTCCTTCAGCAAATAAAAATCTGCACTTAACTTTTTACGAAGCAGCCCTAAAAGGCTGTTCCAGTGTCACTTTTATGCAAGTGGTGCCTTGTTGTGTCCTTGGGAAACGATTTAGATGGGGTCAATACGACAGCATAAATACACGGCGAGCAATGGAACCGCTCTGGGAAGTGCAGAGTGGTTCCAGCTGCATGTGGGATTATGGGTAATGAGGTCTGCCCGATCAAATCTCAAAAAAAAAATAGCCTACCCAATGTGATCGACCTCTGCTGGCAGCAGCTTCCTCCACTGGCACCTTTGCCTTCAAGGTAAAAATGTGACAGCATCCATGCAGGTCTCGACTTGACGAGGTCCTGGGTCGCAGGCTGACTTATTCATTGCAACGTCATCAGTCTGCCCCTAGCCAGCCGCTTGCAGCAGTTGTACATTTATGAAGCGAGGTGGAGCACTCCACTCCACCACTGGGACCTCGCCTTGAAGGATCGGAGTCAGCGTCTTGGAGCCGCTCCCAGAGCATTTATGAAAGTGGGATCAGTGATGTGAGGGCAAAGAATTTCTGCCTTTATAAATCACATTTTTAAAAACTTCTATAAAAGGGCACTGAATCCAACTTTCCAATTCCCCTTTTCCATAGATCATGAGTTAGGCAATAAGGTGGCTTCTCTATTAAAAACCCTTACAGATTTCATATCCTTTTTAGAAACAGTCTGCATAGTAAGTCAGCATTGAATGAAGAGAGCATAAATTCACTGATTAAATAAGGAATCAGTAGACCTTTCAAATTACCTTGTAAGATGGCGTTAACTGAGCAATTTACTAGGTTGAAGACCCAGGTACAGGGCTATTTGAAAGACCCAAACCTACCAAGCCTGGTCAAAATGTGATCACTAGACCCAATTTGTTCTCCAACATTAACCTTGACACCTGACCTATCTCGTTCCCTAACAGGAGATCCAGTATTACATCGTCCCGAGTCGGTTCCTCTACGTATTGATTAAGAAAACTATCTTACACACATTTGACAAACTCTAGCCCATCCAGCCATCTTACTGTATGGGTATCCCAATCAATGTGAGGAAAGTTAAAATCTCCCATGATCACTACCTTATGTTTATTACACATATATGCTATCTCCTTACAAATTTGTTCTTCCAATTTTCTTGGCCCATTTGGTGGTCTATAATACACTCCTATTAGTACCCTCATGCCTCCTCCTTCCCTCAATTCAACCCAAACAGCCTCACTGGACGATCCCTCCAAACCATCCTGCCAACCGGGGTTCAAGACCCACCTTGGAGGTGGTCAGGGAAATCCAGAAAAACTTACCTGGGTATCCTCCTCCGCTTATTTGAAAGGAAAATGGCTCACCCAGTTATTCTGGAATTTTAAACAGAAATAACACAGGGAACAGGGGATTCCCTGTAGCTGTGTGTCGCATCATCACAGAGGCTGAAAGGTGCAGGAGGTACAGACGACCCAATAATCTCACCTGAATCCCAGGAGGGCTACCTGGGTGCTGCAATTTGAAAGCGCCTACTGAGTGTGAAGTGTCTTTGGAACTCCTCCTCAAAAGCAATTTTTGAAGTCAATTAAGGCAGAAGTAGATAGATTCTTGCTAAACACAAGTGTGAACTGTTGCCACAGATAGACAGCAATATGGAATTGAATTTACAATTGGATCAGTCACGATATTGTTAAATGGTGCAGCTAAGAAGTCAAGTAGACTACTCCTCTTAATTTGTAAGCTCTACATTCCTATATAATGCATTAAATTTATGAAAGTGGAAACAGTTTAGAAAAATAATTACCAGCCTCCAAGGATACAGCATTTGAGTTGCCAGTTTATTAAATGTTAGTTGTACTTTTTGCCCCCAGGTTAGTTGCAATAATTTCCAACTGGACTACATATACATGAGCAATTAAAACATATAAAGACCATTTAAGATGACAGAAGCTTGCAAATTGTAGTCAGATTCAAACAAAAGAATAATGGCTCTGCCTTTATCAGCAAGCTGTGTGACTACAGTCAAATGCTAAATCTTCCATTGTTATTTACTGGGGTCTCAACATTGAACTTGCTGATTAGTAGAGAAAGTAATCAGGCCACTATACAAAATAATCTAAACAGCACTGACAGCACCCAATCCTCCAATACAGTGTCAATGTTGACAATATCGCAGATCAGAAGAGCTGCTGAGTAGAGCTCAAATGTTTATTGCAGAGAAAGGTTTTGACTATCTAAAAAAAAACTCTTATGTTGCTCTGCACTGCCCCATTAAATGACATTTATTATCAGCAGTGTCCTGCAAGTATTTACAGTTATATACATAGGAAATACAAAGATGCTGGAAGAACTCAGCAGGTCTTGCAGCATCCATAAGAGGTAAATATATATTACCTAGGTTTCAGGACCAACCCCTACAAGTATGAGCAAAAAAAGACAAAGCATCTATATTCAAAGACTGGAGAAAAAAAGGAATGAATGGGAGAGGTGGTGTGCAGAGCAACAAAGTGTTGTTAATTGGATACAAGAGGAAAGGTGAGAATTTATTTTAGCTCTGTGAAAGAATAGGAGGAAAAAGGAGACAGAAGGCACTTTCAAGCAGGGAAAAGACCCATCTGTAAATGCGGAGGTTCTTTGCCCTTATGCCTAGAGACTTACCTCTCTGAATGCGCCGTAGCCAACTCCAAGTACCGGTTCGAACCCTTCTCAGCTGGTTAGGGGTGGGTTTTTGACACCATCAGCCCATGACCCATCTCCCCACTTACCCCTCTCCATGACCCCCTCAAGGCAGTGGGGGTCGGCGAGAGCCATTGGGTGTCAGTCGGTGCGGGCTGTGACAGCCTCACCAGGCCGCTCTCTGCGGCTCAAAACGTGGCAGAGTTATAGCCATCTTCCCTACCCATAATCTTCCATGCAGCTGGAACTGTTCTTGGAAACAGTGGGTGGGTAGTTAGTCAGTTGACGAAGTGGTCCAATCCCTTTAACCATTAAATATTAATTTGTGTTGTCTTGAAACATTGGCTCCCTTTCTTAGTGCCATCCCAAATGTTCTTCCACCACTGACTCGTAGGAGTCAAGGTTGATTATGCATTTTGAAAACAACCTTGAATATCTCTTTTTATCCTAGCTAGGGACACCGTCTGTTTTATTATTGTGGGACGGGCATGCAAATGACACTGCCTTTCCAAAAAAATGTTTTTAATTTGAAGTTGAAATCGTAACAGGCCCTTCGGGCCCACGAGCCGCACCGTCCAAATACACCCAAACGACAAATTAACCTACTAAGCCCGCAAGTCTTTGAAACGTGGGAGGAACCTGGAGCACCAGAAGAAAATCCATTTGGACACATGGACAACGTACAACTCCTTACAAAAAGCAATGGATTCGAACCCAGGCTGCTGACAAAGAGTTGCAGTAACCATTATGCTGACTATGCCACCCTAATGTAATTAATGAATGCAATTCGAACAGTAACGCTGGGCATGTTGGCCAAGGAGATGACACTAATATTGGCTAGCTTGACTTTCCAAATCATGTTATCTTCCCAGTGCTTGGAAATATATTTTTGTATGGACTCAAGTTCATAAAACATCAGTCTTTACTGTTGTTCAGCTGACCGCAAGTTATTGAGCCCTCAAGCACCTTCCCTTAGATGCAATTGTCAAGAAAGCACACCATACTTAAAGAAGCAAGTTTCCCTCCCTGTTTATCGACTATATCTGCAGGTGTAGCATCAAAAGAAATACTTGCTGGATGCATCATCGAGCTGCTCTGTTCAAGAACAAGTTATTGAAGCCATAACATAAAAAAAACTTCCCTCCTCTCCACGAACGCCATCTGCATCTCTACAACGGGAACTGCATGGTTAGCGCAACATTGTTACAGCGCCATTTACTAGGTTTCGAGTCCGGTGCTGTCTGCAATGATTCTGTACTTTCTTCCCATGTCTGCGTGGGTTTCTTCCAGCTACTCGTTTTCTTCCCCTGTTCAAAATGTACTGGAAGTTGCAGGTCCATTGGGCGGTAGTGGCTCGAGGGCCGAAAGGGCTTGGACCATGGTCCAAGTCTAAGTTAAACGAAATTTCTCCTGCCGAGGAAAAGCAGCTGACACACTCAAGGGTGCATGAAAGCACCCACAGTTTCTTCCCTGCATCCAGAGGAGGAAAAGATGGCAATGACATCCCTCTTCCCTCTTTCTCTCTTCCCAATTCTGCATTCACAGAGCCAAACCCCTCACTCCCCCAATCAATTTTCACTTTTCCTTTCTCCTATCCATATCCAATCAACACCCATGGTCCATTGGTCTGTTCTCCTCCTCCTGCCCCTTCATTTAATTTGGGTGCATGCCTGCTTTTGATTCACACCTTGAAGGGCTCAGGCAAAAAACGTCAGCAATATATCTTTGCCTCCTATGGACACTGAGATCTGCTGAGTTCCTCCAGCATTTCTGTGTTTTTACTTTGATGCCAATTGAGCTTCCATTTCATTGCAATCTGATGCTTGTAAATTGTGCTCTTTGCATGGCTTTATGCATGTCAGAGATTATCAGTTAAATCTGTACTGGATATTTTGTGACAAATAAGCAAACTTAACCATAGTAAAAAGATTATTTTTGCATTAGTTCTCGAGGCTCCAACCTCTGGGCCTGAGCCAAAGACACAGTCTCAGGCTCAGAGCATACTTTGGAACTGAGAGAGGAACTCAGAAAATTTCCATCACCTGGGAAGTAGTAGTACATGAGCAATTTTTTTTTTGGAAAATTTTATTTCACATATGCATTAAAAAACATACATAAATTCCTTATTCAAAACTAATGAAAAAAATTCATAGTGACTTTTTTTTTATATAAACTTCCCCCTCCCCCCACCACCCAAAATAAAAAAAATGAAGAAAGTAGACATATGGATCGTATTTATAAAAACTTACTAAAACTATCAAATAAAATCTAACGTATCTTAATTTTCTTTATTTTAGAAGTCAGAAGGTTTTGGTTGGGCGATTACAACTTAATTCCTAAAATTTGTAAATATGATTCTTAATTTTTTTCAAAAATTTCAAATTTGTTGTGTAAATTTTCTGTAATTTTTTTTTTCAAATGGTATACATCTCCCCATTCCCAAATACACATCTGATTTCCAAGTTACTGCCACACATTTTCTGGCTACCACTAGGGCTATTTTAACAAATTCTTTATGATATTTATTCAATTTCAATTCTGTGTTAAAAATATTTCCAAGTACAAAAAAAATTGGATATGAGGAAATTTAACTACATGTGCAATTTTTGAAGTGACAGGCTAAAATGCCCATTTATCCTGATGGACGTGATCCTAAGATCTTATGAGAGACAGTCATCAAGGTAGATTTCAAAAAATAGCTGAGACACAAAACAGAACTGAAAACCAGTTTAACTTAAATCGTGGGGAAAAAGTTAGAAGTGATTAAAGATACTGCAGATCTTTTGCTGGTTCGCAAGATGCAACGACTGCCACAGGAATCGACATTGGGGCCTCAAATTTTTACTATTTTTATAAATGATTTGAATAAAGGTACCAAAGCTGTGGCTCATAATAGGACAATGAAACAAACTTAGGCAAATTAAGTTGTAAAGAGAATGTTATGAGATTGCAAAGGAACACAGAATTCAATTGAGTGAGCAAATATCTAGCAAATTGACTACAATATGGAACTGTGGGGAATAGTCCATTTTGGGAGAAAGAAAAAGAATCGTATTATTTAAATGGCATGAAACTGCAGAACTCTGAGATGCAGAGGGGTCTGGGTGTTCTACAATACAATTCACAAAAGAATATTATGCACACATATTGAGTAACTATGCAAGATTTCTGCAAGGGTAATCAATGCAAAAGCAGGGAAGTTATTTATGGGGCACTGTTGAGACCACATGTGGAGTACTGAGTTCAACACTGGACTCATTTAAAACGATTCAAATTAAAAAGAAAACTGCTGATGAACACAGTAGAGCGAGCAGTATCAATGGAGGAAAAGTTGTGGATGTTTCAGGACCTAATGCAGGGTCTCAACCAGAAATGTTTACAATTCTTTTCACCCCCATAGATGCTGTTCAACCTGCTTAATTCCTCGAGCATCTTGTTTTTGCTCCAGTGTCAAGGATGAGTAATGGGCAAAAGCAATTCAGAGAAAGTTTACTAAAATTATTCCCTAGATTCAGGGAAGGTTCCATTAAATTGTGAAATATCATATGTAACTTCTTCATTCAAAAGTAGAGTTTGACAGAAAAAGAGATGTCAAATTCGTCTAGCAGTTTGCTCTTAGTCCAGATTTCATCAACTGCAGGAAAAACAAAGAAAATTTGGAGGAACTAAGCCTGTCTCACGGCATCCATAGGAGCTAAAGACATTAACTGACATCTCGGGCCTGAGCCTTTCAAGGTACGAGTAAAAAGCAGGCAGGCATCTGAATTAAAAGTTTGGGAAGATGGAACAAGGGCAGGGGAGGAGCACAGACTGAAAGACAAAAGATGATGACTGGTCATGGATAGGAATTGGGGAGTCAGGGTAGGAGGTGGTTCTGTGAATGCAGACCTGGAAGGAAAAAAAGAGACAGAACTAGAGGAAAGGAGAATAAGGATAGTTGGTGGTGGGAGCTAACAGAAACTAGATAAACCCATGTTAATGCCATCCAGTTGGCGAGTGCCCAGAAGGAATACAAGACGTTGTGTTTCCAATTTGCGAGTGGTTTCAGTCTGGCATCCACACCACCATCTACAATCTCTTATGCAACTCGCTTTTACTGCTCCACTGCAAATCTTTTTCCCTCCCCCCCCCTCCCCCCAACATATGCCTACTTTGAAGAAATTCAGTGAGACCCTCTCTCACTGCTCTGTCACTGTGATTTCTACCGTTTTCCTTTCTCTTGATCACATAATCCACCTATTATTTGCTGGCTATTGCCCCACTCCTCCCCCTCAGTTCTATATAACCGGCCACCTCCCATCCATTCTTTCAATCCAGATGAAGTGTTTTGACCTAAAAAGTCAACTGCTCATTTCCCACCAATCTGCTAAACCACTGAATTCCTCCACTGCAGCTTATTTTTTAAAAAACTACAAACCAGTTCGCTTTATTCATTGAGAAAAATACTATGAAAAATAATCCAGCAAGGCACTTAGAAGAAAATTGAGATAATTACATAAAGTTAATGGGCAGGTCATTTTATGAGAAGTCTGACAGATCAGGTGTATCTAAAGTCTACTTATCTGAAAGTTCAGAGTGGATGTAGACAGCAAACTTTTCTTTTCCTCAATCTTTGGATTTTCTCCCCCTCAATGAACAGTTAAAGCATAGCTTTTGATTTAAAAAAAAGTTAACAGATTTTTGTCAAAGAGGATCAAGGTTACAAGGGTAGGCAAGAAAATGGGAGAAGATCAGTTACATCAGCCATGATCTTATTTAATGGTAAAGAAAGCTTCATGAGCTTTGCACCCTGATCTGTGTGTATTTTAGAAAATGTGAAAATGACAATATTTCTGTGCTCCTATTCAACTTTAATGGTTGTACCGGTAGCCTTCCTTAGCCATGAAAATATCTCAGCAGAGAAAGGCCAAGCCAGTGTTGATCATGGCAGGAAATAATGTCAGACACTCAGCTTCTTTCACGGCTCAGCAATTTTATCTACTGATAGTCTAAACCACAGAGCACAGCAATTGTTTTTAAAAATGCTAAATTAGTTCAAATTTTGTAATAGCATCTAGGGAAGTTATATCTGGAATAAAAAGTTAACATTGGTAATGATGACCACTAAACCCACAGCCCCGGCAACTCTGTGCTCCCAACTTTTGATGCAAAGGTGAAAAAACCTTCACGAGAATGAATCCTTGAAAAACATCTAGTCCATGCAGTGTTCCTGGCTGCATCTTTAAAATCTGAGCCAACTGGCTAGGGTTTCTACAGCAAACATTTTCAACCTCTTGCTACAATAGTCAGAGGCCCTCACGGGCTTCAAAAGAACATCTATTATATCAGTGCCCAAGAAAAGCAGATGACCTGCCTCAACGACAGTCAGCTGATAGCTCATGTCTACCACAAGGAAGTGCTTCGAGAGGTTGATTATGGACCAGGTCAACTCCTGTCTCAGGAAGGACCTGGACCCCCTCCATTTCACCCATCATTACAAAAGGTCAATGGCAGACGCACTGGCCCTCTACTCTGCTTTAGATCACCTTGGCCACAAGAACACCTATGTCAGGCTTTTGTTTATTGACAACACCACCATACCAGCAAAATATTTGAAAAAACTAAGGGATCTGGGACTCTTGTTCATCCCTTTGCAACTGGACCCTTGACTATCTCATCAGCAGATCCCAATCAATGCAAATTGGCAACATAACATCTTCCTCAATGACCATCAACAGAGACATCCGAAGGTTGTGTTCTTAGTCCCTTATTCCATTCCCTGTACATTCATGAGTATGTTCACAAGTTCAACTTCATCACAATCTAAAACTTGCAGGCGACACTACCATTGTTGGCCAAATAGCTGGAAGTGATGAGTCAGAGTACAAGGAGGAGATAGAGAATCTGGTTGGGTGGAACCAGAACAACAACCTTACTCACAACATCAAGTCCAATAAGCTTGTTTTTCATTTTCAGAAGGGAACCTGTTGGACCATGCACCTGCCTCCATTGATTGGGCTGAGGGGGAGAGAGTTTATAGCTTCAAATTCCTGCATTATGATAACTGTGAATATTTATTATCTAGCTTTTGCATTTATTTTTCCTTTATAATTTAACGTTTACTTTTTAAAAATTAAATACCTGTTCGGCTCCAGCAATTACGAATTACAGTGTACATATACAATGTATATAACAATTACTCACCAGTTTGTTTTAAAAAAATCTCATTTGGTTAACTAATTTCCTTCTGTGAAGGAAACCAGTCATTCAGAACCAGTCTAACATCACACTCTTTATCATTATTCATGGAAATTTTGAGGGGATGAAAAATGACTATCATGCAAGCAATCTCCAGATTCCAGAATCAAATTAAAATGTGTGAACGGAAAATAAGATTAGCAGTAAACAGTAAAGCTTCACAGTTGATTCTCAATGTCTAGAATCATATTTATCAGCAATAAACAATGGCTTATATTTATGTTTTTTTCCCCCATTCTGAAGTGACTCCCTACCACCCGGTAGTGGCCATTCACACAGGGACGACCAAAACTCCAAATATCCACATCACACTGCGAGTTTAGACAGAATACCTTAAGTGTGGTATTTAAGGAGGCTGGACGTCCTATTCATCAGTTTAGACTGCAGACTTTCCGGGAAATTTACTAGAGGTCCAGGAGGTAAAATATCGGAATGGGAATGGCACCCTCATTCCCGTTCCGACCTTTTTACACAGATGTGTTCTGGGGAAATGGCATCAATTCCCTGGAATGCAGTGAATATGTGAGAAAACATAATTGATACACATGAATCATACAGAATGCAAAACCCTGCACAACTAAGTTGAGGAATGATATTCAGTCAGTCTGCTGCAGAGAGCACTTTCTGCGCAGAATACAAATTTTGAAGGTTTTCAATGAGTGCCACTCAACCAGCCTCATCAAGTATTCTTCATATCATGGAGACACAAGAAATTTCAATGTTGAAATTTGGAGCAGAAACCAAACTACTGGAGGAAGTCAGTGGGTCAGGCAGCATCCGTTGAAGAAAGAAATAGTTGCTGATTTGGGTCAGAACCCTACATCAAAGATTATAGAAGGGGAAGACAGGCCTAAAGGGTAGTGAGGGAGGGGTGAGACAGGGGCTGGTAGGTTATGAGTGGAGTATGAAGATAGAAAATGGAGGCACAAATGGTGGAAATTAGACTCTGATAAATTAGTTCTCGAGGCCTCACCCTGAAGACACTGGCTCAAGCTCAGAGCATTCTTTGGAACTGAGAGAGGAACTCAGAAAATTTCCATCACCTGGAAAGCGACAGGCTTTATATATTCTGGTGGACGTTATCCTAAGATCTTATGAGAGACAGTCATCAAGGTAGTTGATGTTCTAAAAAATTTTTCCTACATTCAAAGATTCCATTAGATCCTGAAGTACAAATTGCAATAACTTCTTTCAAAAAATAGCTGAGACACAAAACAGAACTGAAAACCAGTTTAGCTTAAATCGTGGGGAAAAAAGTTAGAAGTGATTAAAGATACTGCAGATCTTTTGCTGGTTCGCAAGATGCAACGACTGCCACAGGAATCGATATTGGGGCCTCAAATTTTTACTATTTTTATAAATGATTTGAATAAAGTTACCAAAGCTGTGGCTCATAATAGGACAATGAAACAAACTTAGGCAAATTAAGTTGTAAAGAGAATGTTATGAGACTGCAAAGGAACACAGAATTCAATTGAGTGAGCAAGCAAATTGACTACAACATGGAACTGTGGGGAATAGTCCATTTTGGGAGAAAGAAAAAGAATCGTATTATTTAAATGGCATGAAACTGCAGAACTCTGAGATGCAGAGGGGTCTGGGTGTTCTACAATACAATTCACAAAAGAATATTATGCACACATATTGAGTAACTATGCAAGATTTCTGCAAGGGTAATCAATGCAAAAGCAGGGAAGTCATTTATGGGGCACTGTTGAGACCACACGTGGAGTACTGAGTTCAACACTGGACTCATTTAAAACGATTCAAATTAAAAAGAAAACTGCTGATGAACACAGTAGATAGAGCGAGCAGTATCAATGGAGGAAAAGTTGTGGATGTTTCAGGACCTGATGCAGGGTCTCAACCAGAAATGTTTATAATTCTTTTTACCCCCATAGATGCTGTTCGACCTGCTTAATTCCTCGAGAATCTTGTTTTTGCTCCAGATTAAAGCATTTTTAGTGTCAAGGATGGGTAATGAGCAGAAGCAATTCAGAGGAAATTTACTAGAATTATCCCCTAAATTTAGGGACGGTTCCATTAAATTGTGAAATATCATACGAAACTACTTCATTCAAACGTAGAAAAAAAGATGCTGTATGACCTGTCAAATTCCTCTAGCTCTTAGTCCAGATTTCATCATCTGCAGGAAAAACACAGAAATACTGGACAAACTCAGCCGGTCTCACAGCATCCATAGGAGGAAAAGACATATTAACTGGCGTTTTGGGCCTAAGCCTTTCAAGGTACTTGTAAAAAGCAGGCAGGCATATAACAAAACTGGCCTGTTCTGTGCTGTAAGTAGCTATATGGTTAATTTACAGTACGGAAACGGGCCATATCGGCCCTTCTAGTCTGCACCAATTTACATCTGAATTAAAAGTTTGGGAAGAAGGAATGAAAGGAAGCAGATAAAGACATTTTATTTGGACACCTGCCGACATTTATCCATACCTTGATGAAGGGCTCAAGCCCAAAATTTTGGTTATACATCTTTACCTTTGCTATATAAAGTTCACTGTTTGACCTGTTGAGTTTCTTCAGTGTTGTGTTTTTAAAGATAAAGACAAAAATTATGGGTAGCTGGGGAGGGAGTAGGAGACCCAGTGGTAAAAAGTGTGTGGGTGTATGTGTGGATGGAACCAGGTTGAGAGGTGGGGAAGATAAAGGAACGTAACAAAGCAATGGTGAACCAACGTAATTGAAAATAGATTGGGATTCTTTAGATCTTCGAGGTCTTGATAAGTAAGAATATGGTTCAATGCTATGTAAATGTAATAATGGACTCTCCTAGTAGTAGTCAAGTTCCCAGAGAAAGCATTTATAGATCATGCCTTCCTTTGAATCTTTTCTTTATCCCTTTTACAGAGCTCCCGCTTAATTGGCATGTGAACGACCTGTGTTTAAAGCCAGGTCGGGTCGTTTGCACTGAACCAAGAAAAGCAACCCAGCATCCTGGGAAAAAGGAGGCAGGACCCACAGCATTACAGTGTCAGCATCCTGTGTGATGTATTACATCCACACTGACCATCGCGATCTCCTTGCTGCAGTTTCAAGTTTGAATCTCCCACTGGAATGTTGCACGCCTTGGACATCATCAATGTGTCAGAGCCTTCAACTGTCCTGGATCAGGGAAGATGCAGACACCTTTTATACAGGAGCCAATGCGAAACACATCGGCTCTGATACTACTCATCTTGTTGGATAATTACCAGGACGAAAATGACCCACCATCTCGCGATCATTGTGTTCACATACACAAGTGAAGTGGTTAAAAGGTGGTTAGTTCCCATCTTTCAACAGCAGTGTAAAAGGGTAAAGAATTGTCAACCAGGAAACTTTGGGGCAGTCAGATTTTCAAAAATGAGACTCAATAACAGACACTCCTAAAATAGAATCAAAACAGGTCATGGATTTAAGTTGCAAGCATGTTCCAATACCCTCTGAAAATCATCTGCAGTCCATACCAGCAAATGTTTGGATTCCAAAAGCACACAATTAAATAGAAAAGTACTATTTTAAGTTTAAAAAAGACACATTATTGGCTGTAAATTATGCATCTACAGGTGTATCTACCCTTTGCAATTAAAATGTAAACATATCAATGTTGAACCTGCTTTCCCACAATTGGCCACACTTCAGGGAACCCAAGCCTCAAATACCTTAAAGTGGTACCTACTCAATACAACGACATCCTATTCCTTTCAATCACCCAGCTAAAGTTGCTGCAGAGCTACAAAAACTGAAAAGTATGGATAAAAATGCTTTAAAATTGCTCTAAATTGCTCAACTGAATTGAAAAATAATTTTCCACAAAAAACTCTTTGCAGCATAAACAATTACATCCTCATATAGACAATGTTGCATTCAGTCTTTGATCTTTATCTATTTCTTCTATGTAGAATCTATCATAATCTGTTCAATTAAAAATCTCAACCCATCTCAATTCATGGGGGTGCAATTGCAAATGAAGCAAAAGGAGAATGTTTAGTAGGCTTCTTGACATATTGGTTTACTGTCAAAAGCATAGGGCAACCAGAGTATTCCTCGACTCCATTCAGACTTTAGTTATCTTTTGATTGCTTGCAGTGGTTTAGGTTTCCTCTATTTCAGGCCAAAATGAGTGGTGGACTAGCCTTGCCAAACGAACACAGCTCAGCGCGGACATTGGCGACTTCAGGGGTTTCTACGAGGCTCTAAAGGCTGTGTACGGCCCCTCACCCCAAGTCCAAAGCCCGCTGCGCAGCTCAGACGGCAAAGTCCTCCTCAGCGACAAGATCTCCATCCTCAACCGATGGTCAGAACACTTCCAATCTCTTTTCATTGCCAACCGCTCAGTCCAAGATTCCGCCCTGCTCCAGCTCCCTCAACAGCCCCTAAGGCTAGAGCTGGATGAGGTTGCCTCCCTGGATGAGACATATAAGGCAATCGAACAACTGAAAAGTGGCAAAGCAGCAGGTATGGATGGAATGCCCCCAGAAGTCTGGAAGGCTGGTGGCAAAACTCTGCATGCCAAACTGCATGAGTTTTTCAAGCTTTGTTGGGACCAAGGTAAACTGCCTCAGGATCTTCGTGATGCCACCATCATCACCCTGTACAAAAACAAAGGCGAGAAATCAGACTGCTCAAACTACAGGGGAATCACGTTGCTCTCCATTGCAGGCAAAATCTTCGCTAGGATTCTACTAAATAGAATAATACCTAGTGTCGCCGAGAATATTCTCCCAGAATCACAGTGCGGCTTTCGCGCAAACAGAGGAACTACTGACATGGTCTTTGCCCTCAGACAGCTCCAAGAAAAGTGCAGAGAACAAAACAAAGGACTCTACATCACCTTTGTTGACCTCACCAAAGCCTTCGACACCGTGAGCAGGAAAGGGCTTTGGCAAATACTAGAGCGCATCGGATGTCCCCCAAAGTTCCTCAACATGATTATCCAACTGCACGAAAACCAACAAGGTCGGGTCAGATACAGCAATGAGCTCTCTGAACCCTTCTCCATTAACAATGGCGTGAAGCAAGGCTGTGTTCTCGCACCAACCCTCTTTTCAATCTTCTTCAGCATGATGCTGAACCAAGCCATGAAAGACCCCAACAATGAAGACGCTGTTTACATCCAGTACCGCACGGATGGCAGTCTCTTCAATCTGAGGCGCCTGCAAGCTCACACCAAGACACAAGAGAAACTTGTCCGTGAACTACTCTTTGCAGATGATGCCGCTTTAGTTGCCCATTCAGAGCCAGCTCTTCAGCGCTTGACGTCCTGCTTTGCGGAAACTGCCAAAATGTTTGGCCTGGAAGTCAGCCTGAAGAAAACTGAGGTCCTCCATCAGCCAGCTCCCCACCATGACTACCAGCCCCCCAACATCTCCATCGGGCACACAAAACTCAAAACGGTCAACCAGTTTACCTATCTCGGCTGCACCATTTCATCAGATGCAAGGATCGACAATGAGATAGACAACAGACTCGCCAAGGCAAATAGCGCCTTTGGAAGACTACACAAAAGAGTCTGGAAAAACAACCAACTGAAAAACCTCACAAAGATAAGCGTATACAGAGCCGTTGTCATACCCACACTCCTGTTCGGCTCCGAATCATGGGTCCTCTACCGGCACCACCTACGGCTCCTAGAACGCTTCCACCAGCGTTGTCTCCGCTCCATCCTCAACATCCATTGGAGCGCTTACACCCCTAACGTCGAAGTACTCGAGATGGCAGAGGTCGACAGCATCGAGTCCATGCTGCTGAAGATCCAGCTGCGCTGGATGGGTCACGTCTCCAGAATGGAGGACCATCGCCTTCCCAAGATCGTGTTATATGGCGAGCTCTCCACTGGCCACCGTGACAGAGGTGCACCAAAGAAAAGGTACAAGGACTGCCTAAAGAAATCTCTTGGTGCCTGCCACATTGACCACCGCCAGTGGGCTGATAACGCCTCAAACCGTGCATCTTGGCGCCTCACAGTTTGGCGGGCAGCAACCTCCTTTGAAGAAGACCGCAGAGCCCACCTCACTGACAAAAGGCAAAGGAGGAAAAACCCAACACCCAACCCCAACCAACCAATTTTCCCTTGCAACCGCTGCAATCGTGTCTGCCTGTCCCGCATCGGACTTGTCAGCCACAAACGAGCCTGCAGCTGACGTGGACTTTTTACCCCCTCCATAAATCTTCGTCCGCGAAGCCAAGCCAAAGATTTCAGGCCTTCACAATTTTAACATTTGAACAGAATAGAGTTGTTCCAAATTAACCATTAGATCAACTTCTACATGGTATTTAATTTTTGAGCCTTAAAATGACAGTCTGACAGATTGTGCAAGTTAAACAGTATGGAAAAAGTCACAAATACTTTAATTGTGTTAGGATATACACAGTTGTAAAACTCTTGAAAGTAGAGGAAAGGATTTTGGTGCCTTTTTCCAAGATAGTTGCCTTCATTAGCAGGGACAAAGAATACAAGAGCAGAGAGGTTATGGTGTAGAAATGCAAAATTCAGGCAACAGTTGAAGTATTTGTGGAGGCATGATCACCTACAGGGTGATTGAAACTTGGAACCCATAAAGGGGTTAGAGGAGAGATGTACTTTCACAACATTTCACAACATTTTAGTATTCAAGCGTAGCACAAGCAGCTATGGGCTGTGCTGTAAAATGGCATTATAGAATAATTTATGCAGCACAGAGGCATAATTTTAGCTCAGCGTAACCAATAACCTACTGACGCTGATCAAATATTTCAGCATTTGGCCTGTAGACTTCCATCCCTTTGCATTCCATCTGTCATCCTCATACTTATCATTCATATAGTCATAGATATCCTTAGCAATGAAAGCAGGCCTTGGGACTAACTTGTCCATACCAACCCATTTATCTGCATTTGGCCCATATTCCTCTGAGCCTTCCTCCCTATGTACCTGCCTAACTATCTTAAAAGTTACAACCCTCTTCCTCTTTCACATAGAGAGTGGAAGGAGCTACCAGCTGAAGTGGTGAAATAACACTCAATCTCAATATTTCAGAAAAATTTGGATAAGTACTGGATGGGAGGGCTTTGGTCAGGGGACAAGTTATTGAGACGAGACTGAGTAATAACTTGGCACAGACTAAATGGGCTGAAAGATCCCTTTCTGTGCTGTATCGCTCTCTTTATCACAGTGGAGAGATTTGAGCAGAATTGCCTGTTTCCATGCTCCGTAAGGCTATACCCTATTTCTATCATATTTATCCATTTTCTCTTTAAAGTATCTCTATTTATCTCAACCACTGATTTATAGCTGAAAATTTAGATCTTTTCCACAATTGGAAATGCTTACCTTATTTCACTCATATTGATGAAGCAGCTCAGGTGAAAATGCTGCTTTAATTGGGGAGAGCTTTAGGGTACAATATTTGAGATGAACTGAGAGTCAAATGGCATTCTTCATCTACTTCTATCCTGTGAACAATCTAATTGGCCAAGGCGAATTACCAAAATTCCAACAACTGTTGACATTTCAAACAGTTTTGGCGCAACAGATACACATCACATTAAGATTCTGCAAATGTAGGCAAGACCAAATTAAAGATCACAAGCTGAACAACATTATTTTCTCAACCTACCCACAATAATTAATTTTAAATTAATTAGACAAAGGAATCTAAATTTTTTCAGATCCAACTGATAACCTGGCCCCAGAATTCTTAATTCACTGGAATCGCATATAATTCAAGTGCACTGAAAACTGATGACTGCCTAAAAATGGAATGGTTTTCTCCTCTCAAATACACAGTTGGAAAAACTCGATAATCCTTACCATAAAGTTGGAATTTTCAAAGTTCAGTGAAAACATTATTGAAGGTTGACCCATGAAATGTTTACACTCAGAGATCTCTGGAGGTATTATGGAGGTTGGAGGTGTTGTTAATAATGTAGAAGGTTGTGGTAAGTTTCAACAGGATACAGACAGGATGCAGAGTTGGGTGGAAAAGTAACCGATGGAATTCAATCCAGATAAGTGTGAAGTGATGCATTTTCGAAGATCTAACTTGAAGGCAGAGTACATGGTTAGTGGCAGGATTCTTAAAATCCCTCTGTTCTTCCACACTGTTAACATCCAAATCCATAGATCTCTCAAGGTTGCTGCGCTGGTTGATCAGGTAGTTAAGAGGGCTTATGATATGCTGGCTTTCATTAGTCAGTCATGAAGTAACATTGTAGCTCTTTAAAGCTCTGGTTAGACTAAACTTGGAATACTGTGTTCAGTTCTGGTCGCCTCATTACAGAAAGGGTGTAGGAGCTATGGAAATTTATCAGGATGTTGCCTCAAAAGGAGATCATGTCTGATGAGGCAAAGTTAAGAGTTAGGACTTTCTCTTTGGAGCAAAGAAGTATGATAGGTGACTTAATAGGTCTACAAGATTACAAGAGGCATAGATTGGGTAGACAGCCAGTATCTTTCCCCCAGGGCAAGTCTAGCAAATACCAGAGGGCATCTGTAAAAGGTGAAAGGAGGAAAGTTTAAGGGTGAAGTCAGGGGTCAGTCAGTCTGTCTGCCTATCTATTTTTTTTAAAAACACAGAGAGTAAGGGATGCCTGGAATACATTGCCAGAGATGGAGGTGGAAGCTGGTGCAATAGGAATCTGTAAAAGACTTTTAAACAAACACAAGAACACAAAAAAAGGTTATGGGTGTGAGTTAGGGTAGGTTTAGTATGTTGAGTAGGTTTATATAGGTTGGCACAACATCGTGGAACAAAGGGCCTATACTGTGCTGTAAAGTTCTATGTTCCATGTTCTTCTAATTTCTTCAGCACCTATTTCCACCCCCTTGAATGGTTTCATGATAAATCTTACTTGCTGCAGCCAAACAGCATGTTTAACAAAAACTCCAGTCATATACATTAAATTACTATAGGTACACAATCCTTTATCCGGACATCTAAAATTCAGAAAACTCCAAAAACTGGCAAGTGGGGAGGCCGGGAGACCGGCAGCACAGGTCAGGCGGGCGGGAGACAGGCAGCGCGACTGGAAGGGGGTGGGGGTGGATATGGCAGCACAATTCAGGTGGGCTTAAATCTGGCTTTCCGAAATCCGGAAAAATCCGAAATTCGGAACACACTGTCCCTCAAAGGTTCCAGATAAAGGATTGTGTACCTGTATGCAGAAACTAATAATAAATGCAAAGGATAGATAATTAATTTTCCCAGAGCCATTCCAATGGTACAGATATGAAGACATTTTTATGAGGCCAAAGTAGTACGTGATTAGGGTAGTAAAAGGAGTTTCAAGGGCATGGTAGCTGTGGGACCCAGCAGACTTCAGGCTTCTGTACCTTCTTCCTAAATGTACCAGTGAAAAGATAGCAGTTAAGACTAGGGTGATGGGACCTTTTATGATGTTGACTTACCTTCTTGAGGAAGTGTCCACTTAAACATCTTCAATGAATTTGGCAGTGTTTGCTACTTTCTGCAGCCTCTGCATTCCTGAACATTTGAGTGATCAAACCAAACCATGATGCAACCAATCAATATACTTTCCACAGTTTACTTGTCGAAGTTTGATGGAGTAAAAACACAATGCTGGAGAAACTCAGCAGGTACTTTATATGGCAAAGATAAAGGTACATCGCCAATGTTTCAGGCTTGAGCCCTTCATCAAGGTACTGTAACAAGTTTAATGGAGTAGTGATGACATGCTAAATCTCCTCAGACTTGTTGGAAAGTTGAACCATTGGTGTGGCTTCTTCATGATTGCCTCAATGTGCTGACTTCAGGATGTCCCAATAATCTTCCACTGCCTTGATTGAGCAGAAGGTTTGAATGCTAGTACAGAGGCAAGTGCTCTTTCTTTTGACATCACTGCAGCATTTGACTGAGTGCAGTGTGGCTCAAACAAATTGGAATCATTGGAAATCAAAGCAAAAAGCTTTAATGATCAAGTTGTATCCAATAAAAGCCTCAAGTTATATTAATGGTTGCAATTATTGGAAGCCGATCATTGACTGAATGTAAAGGAAATTCTCATGGAAGCATCTTTCATCTTTGTTTTAACACCTTCCTTAGAATAATAAAGTATAATCACTTTTCACAATTTGAGGGGAGGAGGGAGAGGTGATAGTGGGTGTTCAAGGGAGAGTACACCGATCATGGGCCACCATCCAGACAGAAAACTGATGTGTGTGACGGCCTGCCCTTGGAGATTTTTGGGAATCAGCCGCCTTCCTTGCCAACAAGTAGCATTCATTTGGTGTGCAGGGTGACATTTTTTCAGGGTTGGATCAGATCAACTGCTGAAACTATACTTCCTATGATTAAGATAGGGCAGCACGGTTAGAGTAGCAGTTAGCGCAACGCTGTTACAGCAACAGAGTTCGAATCCTGCGGTGTCCATAAGGAGTTTGTGCATTTTCCCATGCCTGCCTCCAGGTGCTCCAGTTTCCTCCCTTTGTTCAAAACGTACTGGGGGTTGGAGAACAATTGGGTGTAATTGGCCAGTATAAGCTCATCGGCCGAAAGAGCCTGTTACTGTGCTGTATGTCTAATTTTTTTTAAATTTAAAGATGTGTAGTCATGGAGCAGAGGTTGGGGTAGAGAAAGCAGCATCCTACAGCCTCCACCCCCATTCTTGGCTATCAGTGCCAAATGCAACTCACTCTCCACTCATCACTAAAAAATTATAGCTGAAGACAGCAAGGATAGCAGATGGTTCACAACAGGAGAGACAAGACAACACCATTATTAGCAGGTACAAAATGTTTTTACAAAGTATAGACAGTAGAACAGCTTGAGTTGTTTTTGGCCTAAACATGCCAAATGATTTCCAGAGAAATCAGCCAGAGCCCTGACCATGAGTAATTCCATCAAATGATGTGCTTGTTCAAAACATCCTTATCTAAAAGATGGCTGTGGCATTTATTAGCGCAAAAACTCTATTCATTGTATCATCCTTTAATTGTGTGTAATACTTGAGCCACTTCTAAAACCAGTCTCTTGTCAATTTGTTTCTAATACTTATCTAATGGAAATAGCTGCAGAAATGTAGACATTAACAGGTAATAGATTGGCTATCTTGATTCTAAAGACTTGCTCTGCTGGACAGGGTCCTATACAGAGTACAGTTTGGGAAGATGCTCACCTCATCTACAGCTGCTCTCCATTAACTCATTCAAACAAAGATCTCGGAGCTTCAGAAGTAAACATCAACAGAAATAATCAATTGCAAGTTGATGGGCAGATACCCAATTCAGTAGTTACGCATTAGACAAGTTTATTTGTTGCTCATCTAGATCGCTGGATGAAAATCCAGATCAGGAACTCAGAAAAAGTTCAACCAATCAAATTTATGTTACTCAGATTTGTGGAGCTTAGTTATACATCAGATGTTGTGAAATAGGTTTTTAAAAATTAAAATTAAACAGAAGAAACATGAGAAGCTGTAACTGCTACTTTACACTGCATTGCATTTGAACTATGTCATTGCAGAGTATACATTTACAAAATATTTTGCAGTAAGTGGAGTTACTGTTCCTCAAACAGATAGCTTAAGACCAGAAGATACAATTGTTTTAGTCTATGAATAGCTTTGCATTCAAGTTTTTGATTTCTATAAAAGAGTTCAAGAGACTTTTTAAAATAAGAACAGAAACCTAGGCTAGTTTATCTTTTAAAGATGACCCACTAGCTTGAGCAACTGCATCTCCGTGGTGCCACAGCAATCAAACTCAATCCCATAGCATCATTGTGCATTGCAGTCGATTCTATTTTTGTTGTTGTAATTGCTACTTTGAAAGCATTTGAAAAATCACATGGTAGTGATTGCAAACACTGATCAGCACATTGTCAAATTTGACACAGTGGTGGGGCACGAAGGTCTATTCAAGTATTTGGAAGCAATCCTCATCATAATTTACAACTGGGTAATGGTTCTGGGGGTTGGGGAGGGGAGGATAGGGAGAGAGAAAATAAATAACATGGGAGAAGCAGGATGATTACATTGAGGAAGAAGTGAACTGGAAATAGCTATGACAAAGTTGGATTTTACATGTATTTGAACTAAAAAGTCTGGAACTGCAGTTATTGAGAAACTGTTTTCTCTATGATATGCGCTCTATGATATAGTCCCAGGAGGGGGGTTGTTTTAATGGCTTGAGCAGTAGCTTTACTAAGAAAATCGGATGAACACATACATGCTCCAGTTCCAAATAGGTGAATTGACAACATCAGTGGGGACTGAGCAATTTGTTTGGGTCATCTGGTTAGTGGAAGGACAACAGCCAGTTTGTTTTATTCATGGAAATATCCAGTGGGGGCATGATGAGAGTACACGTTTAGTATATGCAAGAATGAATACTAGACCTGGCACCTCACAGATGATGCCCAGATTCACACTTCAATAATGGACAAAGATGAGGTTTCAAAGGATGGCAACTGTCCTAACAGAAAAATAGAAAGTATAGCAATGTGAAGCCTAAACACTTGCAGGTGGATTGCTTAGATTTATAGTTGTGGCAAGTTCTAATTGCAAAACTCCTGCATTTTAGGTTTAGCCATGGAAGTCTGGTTCTACTGAAATAGTTCCTATAGAAAGCTTGTGGAGTAACTTGCTGCATTTAGTAGAAACAATAGTCTAAATCAAAGTCCAAAGGTATTGGTGATGCCTATTTGCCATTGGAACTTGTTCCAGATTTAAAGCAATCTTGAGCTCTGACCCTACTGTAAAAACATCTAAACTCAACTTTAACTCCTGACAATCTGATAACATGTCAAATTAATTTTCTTTCAAATCAATAATGGAATTTTGAAGGGAAATCAAGTCTGTAATGCCAGAACCACTGCAATCATTTTATTACAGAAAAACCTCAAAAGTAATAATGTAATAACAATGAGATTTGTTTTTTTTTATATAAACTGTGTTGGTCACGACATAAATACATGCCCCACTTTAAGGGAACTGGATTAATCAGGAAAAAAAATTGTGGGAATACAAAGAAAGAATTGAGAGTTGCAATGGCACTCAAGTGGAGAGAGTTGATAGCTTCACAAGAATAAAAGAAACAGGAGCAGTAGCAAACCATCTGGCCTGTTGAGGCTGCTCCACCATTCATGACTGATGTGGCTGTGGAATCAGCTCTATTTACCTGCTCGCTTTCTATATCCTTATTATTCAAGGATCTGTCAAATGTTTAATGAGGCAGCCTCTGCTGCTTCAATGGCCAGAGAATTCTGCAAATTTAATATTCTCTGGGAGAAGCATCTCCTCGTCATAAATTTACTCCCTTTATTCTTGAGGCTTATCCCCTAGTTCTGGTCTCACCTGCCAGAAAAATCAACCTCCCTGCTTCTATTTTATCTATTCCTTTCCTAATTTTATGTCTCTATTAAGATTGCTTTCATTCTTTTAAACTTCATTGAGTCTAGTCCCAGGCTACTTAATCGCTCCTCAAAAACTAACCCTCTTATTTCTGGAATCAACCTGGTGAACTTCCTATGCACCACTTCCAAAGACAATTCTGTATATCCTGTCTCAAGCAAGACCAGATTTGTGCATGGTAGCCGAGGTGATGTCTCACCAGTACACTGTGCAGATGGAACAGAGCCTCTTTAGTTCACATCCCTAGCAACGAAGGCCAACATCCCATTTTCCTGCTGTGAATGCAAAATAACTTTTTGAACTTCATTCACGACATCCTTTCAACTTTCCACCACCTCACATTTATCAATGTTGTACTTCATCTGCCAGACCCTTACCTATTCTCTAAAGCTTTCTCTCTGCATACTCTGTGTCTTTTATGCAATTTGCTTTTCCACTTAATTTAGTGTCATCAGCAAACTTTGATTTTTTTTAAAAAGGCAAAGCATGGTAACAGGTCCTTCCAGCCATTAGCCCACGCTGCCCAATTAACCTATCTTTTGAAGGGTGGGAGAAAACCCTTGCAGACATGGGGAGAATGTTCAAATTCCTTACAGACAGTACCGAATTCAAGACCCGGTCGCTGGCGCTATAACAGTGCTCCATTAACTGCTACATTAGCCACGCTGCCCCAAATGCTGCACTTAGCCCTCCAAGTTATTCATGTCTATTGTGAGCATTTATGAGACCAGCTCTGATCCTTGCAGCACATCATTAAATGTTGATTGCCAACCAGAGAAACAACCATATATCCAAACTCTGCCCTCTCAGGGTCTACCAAGTTAACATTTGGGAGTAAACAGCCTCCATTATCTGAATAATAGCTAATATTTTTGGGATCCTGAAGTGTCATCTGATGCGATACGAATCAGTAATGATATTATGTATGTTAGTTACTGGATTAGATTAGGTTTGGAGCGGGAAGGAGGGATTTAGAGGTTTTTTTTTAGTTTTTAAGTTTTTTTCTATATATTTTCAGCATATATTTGTTAACATTGTAATATTATGATTTACTATTGTTTGTTATTATGATACTATTTATGTTGATTAAATAAAATATTAAGAAAGCAGCCCCATTCCCCTCACCTGGATGAGCCAAGTTAATGCAGCAGATAAGAAAGCACACTAAATCCTCTATTTTGTTAAAAGGCTAAGGAAGGTCAGCATGTTCCTCTTGTCCCTCCATAACTTCTACAGGTGCACCATGGAAAGAGTATTTGCATTATGTATCGCACTGTAATAAAGGAGGTACTCTGCCCAAGATTTGAGGACACTTCAGAAAGTGACAAACATAGCTCAGAACATCACGCAAACTTCCCTCCCCTCCACGATCACTATCTCTATCTCATCCTCCCGAGGAAATGCAGTCCTCAAACTGAAGGGCCCATCACATCCTGCACAAACATTCTTCTCCCACCTTCCATCCGAAGGGTGAAATCACCCATCACAGGCTTAAAGACATTTTCTTCTTTGCAGCCATCAGGTTCCTGAATGAACCCCACAACAACAGTGTTCTTATTCTGCATTTATTTTGTTTTCCTCATGTACTCTATATTCTGTAATTGTGCTTTTGTCCTATTATGTACAGCTGTATAAATGCAAATGGCGGCCTGTTAGACCACTTGCAGAAGAATCCTTCTCATTGTGTCAGGTATAATATGATAAATAAACTTGAAGTCAGTACATATCCTGATGAAATAAATGTTGTACTGTTCAATGATTCGACTGTACAAAACAGAATTCATGTACCTCTCCAAGTATGTGCCGTTTGAACTTTTAGCCCCAGGAAAAATGGCATGTTTGTGTAGGGTCTCAATTGAAATGTGCCATTGAGTTTGCTGCACTCTTCTGTACTCATCATGTCCCGTAGTATTTTTAGTAATATCATTTTCTTTAATGTGATAGAATTCTAAACTACTGCACTGAGAATCTCCAAGAATTATGGGTTCAGGAAGCCACCCTTTGAGTCAAAGCTCACAATTTTCTCCCATTTTAGAGACACATTTTGATTAAAGAGCCTTGTGTTGCTGCAACATCTCACCTATAATTTAATAACTGAAATGTGCTAACTGTTAAGGAATCAAACATAAGCAGTCATTGTACGTGAAGAACACTTCCACAGAGTGACGATGATCAGCATTAGCCAGGAGACCAAGGAAAACGACTTCATTCTCCCACTAGATGAAGGACAGCATCTACAAACAGTGCAGTACTCTTCTGAAACTGCATCATCAGTGCAGTTGGCAAGCATCCTTTGTGAGGCTCCAGGACAGATCCTTGGAGATGTTGACACTCAGGAGTTTAAAGTTCTTGACCCTCTCCACTACTGAGGTCTCAATGAGTACTGGATCATCCTAACTCACTGAACCTACATAACCAATAGTTATCACAACTCATTGGATTATGGACACATGCTTTCTAATGGCCTATGGAGTTAGCAGATGTAGTGAAAGCTTCTGCTGCCATAAAACATTCTTGAAATTACATCATCTCAAGGAGGCAGGAATGGCAACAAAGCCTTTTTGGACTTCACAATGTGTTGATTTAACTCTGGAGTACTAGGTTCCATCATGAGAACAGCCCTCTTGAGTATTGAGACAGGTTCTGGTCACAACTCCAGTAAAATTGGGTTCAAGTTTAGGCACAAGAACCCAGAAAGGCTTTGAAAGGGTATCCAGCATATCAGAATAATACTGGATCAAAAAATTTTACATGAATAGATAGTTTAGATCAGATGTGCTGTCCATCCATTATAGAATATAGGTTCAATCTAATTTAGATGTTAAGGACATTAAGATTCAAAATTCCTTTAATATCATGTATTAATGCACAAAATTTGTTAACTTTTGTTTGCTATAAAGGCGTCACTAGCCAATATGAAAAAGAGAAACAATAGAGAATCCTTTGAGCAACACCAAGGTCTCCTGTTCATTCACACAGTGAACCTGAACTTCTAGTTCCAAATTGCCAACATTCTGAGGAAACTGTTGAAGGCCTTTTGGGAGCATTTAGCATTGGGATCCTCACAAATCCCAGTCACAATATCTAGTTATCACCAACCTCTGTGGTCACCTTCCCTGTAGAGTTCCCTCCCAGGCTTTTCCTTGGCAGATCTGTGTTCTCCTGATCTGGTGTCCTCTACCAGTTCGTTGATTCACCAGACCCTGCAACCTACATAGTTTGGGGCCAAGCATGGGCAACATCACCTTGGACACGAACTTCTGAGTTCACCAATGTATTAAAAACATCCACCAGCTCCTTCTACAGATTAATGAAGCTAACAGAAAATTCAAAGAATTACTGCATCAAGATCCATATTGAGCCAACCCATCTGGAACAAAGCTGAAGATATATTTTCATGTAAGGAAAAAAAATTGAAAAGCAATAGTGTGCACTTGAAAAATCAAAATGGTGATGGATATCTATTTATTAAGCAAATTAATTAAAGGTTATAAACCTTTATAGATGAATGGAATCAAGGCATCAATCAGCCATGATCTAAATGAGTGGCAGAACAGAATCCACAATTGGAAGATCTGTTCCTATTTCAGAGCTGCCATTCTTGCTATAATAACCTGTTCATTCTTTGATCTTTGATCAAATAACAGTTCTCTACTCAATCTAAACTGCTTCTTGGATGCAGTTCAATCATGTGCCTCCAGAAGATTACCCAAAAACATGTTAAAGACTTCATTAACAAAAGGAAAAGAAAAATAATTGACAACTGTGAACCAACAATCAGTTCTTTAGATCAGCCAATCCTCAACCGCTTTTTGGTATGACCCCTTAAGAACTCTGCTCAAAGTTTATGGGCTTCCTCCCCTGTGAAGCAGTCAAGTTTTAGTTTCTTCTGTACTTTTCTCCTACTGACTACATTCAAAAAATTGTTATGTGAGGTGAAAAGAAAACAAGGCTTTTACTTGTATGTGCTGTGGCTCCCAGGGGAGGGTCCCAGTTGAGAATAGTTACTTCAGATCATAGAAAAATAGAATGATTCCAAAGACTTACCCCTTGGTTTCCTTCAAAGCGTATAGCTGGCTGGCAGGAAAAATTGCCCTAAAGGGAGAATAGAAACAAAATTAAACATACTCTAAAACTCTCAACTATCAAACAGAACACCAGTATACTAAATACCTGCCACACTTGAAGACTCCCAGACGCCAATGACACCACAGTTGTTGACAGAATCACGAGCAGAAATGAGGAAGCGTCCAGGAGAGAGACAGGTCAGCTCGTTGAATTATGTAATGACAACCTTGGGCTCAATGTCAGCAAAACCAAGGAGACGAATGCAGACTGAAGTCGGGGGGGGGGGGGGATGGCAGGGGGGAAACACGATCCAGTACTCATTGAGACCTCAGTAGTGGAGAGGGTCAAGAACTTTAAACTCCTGATTGTCAACATCTCCAAGGTTCTGTCCTGGAGCCTCACAAAGGATGCTTGCCAGCTGCTATACTTTGTGAGGTGTCTGAGGAGATTCAGTATCTCACTGAAGATGCTCAAACTTTTACAGGTGTACTGTGGAGAGCATTCTGGCTGATATGGAGGCATCAATTCTCAGGACAAGAATGAACTCCAGAGGGTTGTTAACTTGACCTGCAACATCATCGACATCAGACCATTTCATCAAGGACATCTACATAAGGGAGTGTCTGAAAAAAGCAGCATCTATCCTCAAAGACCTCCACCACTCACGCAGTCCATGTCCTCTTCACTCTGCTACCATCGGGAAAGGGTTCAGGAGCCTAAACACGAGCACTCAATGGCACAAGGGCATCTTCTCTGCTGCCATCAAATTCTTGAATAATCAATGAACCAAAGACAATACCTTAATTTTCATATCCCATTGTTTTTATTTTTTTACATTAATGTTATAAGATGGTTATAATATGTATGTTTGCTCTACGATGCTGCCGCAAAACACCAAATTTCATGACTTATTCATGACAAGAAATTCTGATTCTGACTCAATGCACTGCCTATACCAAGCCAGGAGCAACTCAATCCACAGAACTAGAAAAGCAGCAGAGAGGATCACTTGGGTCTCCCTCTCCCCACTGATGGGATTTACTGGGATCACAGTCTAAAGATGGGCCGGCAAAAATCAGTGAGGGCTCCTACCACCCTTACAGAGTATCTTTCAGCTACTCCAGTCAGGAAAGAGATACAGGAGTATCAGTCCCAGAACTACCAGGCTGAGAAACAGCTTCTCCCTGCAGGCTTAATGACAGATGCTTAATGACAGATGAACTGCTCATACAAACCCTGTGTGACTCAACCATTTACAGTAAAATCAAGCAACCAGCAAAAGAAATTGAGGAAGATAAATGGGCAAATCAATAAAGAAGTTTAAAATTGGCACCCTCCTTGTGCAATGCACAGTCTCAAGCAACCGGGAAATTCACTTATCCAGCATTTACCAATCCCTGTAGGTGTCAGATACCAGGGATTTTACCATTTAACAATCATATTTATTTTTTAATATTTGTGTACAAGTACTGTGCATATGTTTTGTTTGTCTGATTAATTGTTTGCAGTCTTGTTCTGAAAATTAGTAAAAATACTGAGGAGGAGGAATTCCTTGAATGTTTACGGGACGGTTATCTAGACCAATATGTCGAGGAACCAACTCGGGAGCAGGCCATTTTAGATTGGGTATTATACAATGATAAGGGGCTAATCAACAATCTTGTTGTACGAGGCCCTTTGGGTAGGAGCGATCACAATATGATCGAATTCTCACTCGACATGGAGAGTGATGAAATTAAAACCGAGACTAAGGTCCTGAATTTAAATAAAGGGAATTATGATGGTATGAGACGGGAGTTGAGTAAGATTGATTGGGTGGTGTTTATGGGGGAGTTGACTGTGGATAGATAATGGAAAGCATTCACAGATCTAATGGAGAAATTGCAAAAATCATTTATACCGGTTTGGCATAAAAATAAACCAAAAAAGGTGACTCAACCGTGGATAACAAGGGAAATTAGAGACAGCATTAGGTCCAAAGAGAGAGTATATCAATTGGCCAAAAAAAGTACCACAACCGAAGACTGGGAGCAGTTCAAGATGCACCAAAGGAGGACAAAGGGATTAATCAAGAGAGCAAAAATAAATTACGAAATTAAGCTTGCGGCAAATATGAAAACCAACTGCAAAAGCTTTTATAAATATGTCAAGAGGAAAAGACTGGTGAAATCCAGAGTAGGTCCTTTGCAGTCGGAATCAGGGAAATATATAATGGGGAATAAGGAAATGGCAGACCAATTAAATTCTTACTTTAGTTCTGTTTTTACAAGAGAGGATACAAATAACCTCCCAAGGATGTTGGGAAACATAGAGACTAATGCAAGGGAGGAACTGAAAGAAATCAGTATCTCTAAGGACATGGTCTTGGGGAAATTGATGGGATTGAAGGCAGATAAATCCCAAGGGCCTGATAATCTATATCCTAGGGTACACAAGGAAGTGGCCATTCAGATAGCAGATGCTTTAAGAATTATTTTTCAGAACTCGATAGACTCAGGATCAGTACCCATGGATTGGAGGGTAGCTAATGTTACCCCACTATTTAAAAAAGGGGGGTAGAGAAAAAGCGGGGAATTATAGGCCAGTGAGCCTTACATCAGTAGTGGGCAAAATGATAGAATCCATTATTAAGGATGTAATAGCGGAGCATACGACTAGCAGAGAAGGGATCGGACAGAGTCAACATGGATTTACAAAAGGTAAATCGTGCTTGACAAATCTATTGGAATTCTTTGAGATGGTGACAGGTAAAATAGATGGGGGAGAGCCGTGGATGTGGTGTACCTGGACTTCCAAAAGGCCTTCGATAAGGTCCTGCATAAACGAATGGCTTCCAAAATCAAGGCTCATGGATTGGGGGCAAAGTATTGATGTGGATTGAGAACTGGCTGGCAGGTAGAAGACAGAGTTGGGATAAATGGCTCATTTTCTGAGTGGCAGGCGATGACTAGTGGGGTGCCACAGGGATCTGTACTGGGACCCCAGCTGTTCACAATTTACATTAATGATCTGGATGAGGGGATTGGATGTAATATCTCCAAATTTGCAGATGACACTAAGCTAGGAGGGGTTGTGTGCACGGAAGAGGGGGTCAGGAAGTTCCAGTGTGATTTGGATAAATTGAGGGACTGGGCAGATACATGGCAAATGCACTACAATGTGGATAAATGTGAGGTTATCCACTTTGGTAATACAAACCGGAGGGCAGATTACTATTTGAATGGCAATAGATTAAGAGATGGGGAAGTGCAGAGAGCCCTAGGGGTACTTGTACACCAGTCTCTGAAGGCGAGCATGCAGGTACAGCAGGCGGTTAAAAAGGCAAATGGTATGTTGGCCTTCATATCAAGAGGGTTTGAGTATAGGAACAACGATACCTTACTGCAGCTGTACAGGGCCTTGGTGAGACCCCA
This sequence comes from Narcine bancroftii, assembly GCF_036971445.1. Lineage (NCBI taxonomy): Eukaryota > Metazoa > Chordata > Chondrichthyes > Torpediniformes > Narcinidae > Narcine > Narcine bancroftii. The sequence goes on along the minus strand of NC_091471.1, from coordinate 260,513,910 downwards.
CCTGGAGTATTGTGTGCAGTTTTGGTCACCTTATCTAAGGAAGGATGTTCTTGCAATGGAGGGAGTGCAGAGGCGATTCACCAGGCTGATACCTGGAATGGCAGGAATGACTTATGAGGAAAGATTGCGCAAATTGGGATTGTACTCGCTGGAGTTTAGAAGATTGAGAAGGGATCTCATAGAGACCTATAAAATTCTGGCAGGACTGGGCAGAATGGATGCAGATGGGATGTTTCCAATGATGGGAAAATCCAGAACCCGGGGCCATGGTTTGAGGATAATAGGCAAACCAA